>NC_081362.1:4784994-4919560 GCF_030684315.1 Stegostoma tigrinum | reverse complement strand
GCCATGCCGTGACCGATTGATGTAGGTCGTATCCAATCCGTGCATCCGTTCGCCGACGCTAGACGTTGTTCTCCGAGCCCCCGGGTGACGCAACGCAACGTGATGGCGTTAGGTGACGCCGGTTACCACGGCAACGCATCGACCGAGCCTGGCAACGCGCCTGCGCGTCCCTTTTTCACATGAGAGGACCATTCAGCCCCTGAAGACTGCCATTCAATGAGCTCATGTTTGACTTGTGGCCTAACACCATATAACAAAAAAATGATCTGTTTTAAATTTAGAATTAACAACTGATGCAGTATCCACTGCCATTTAGGAAAACAATTCCAAACCTCCACCACCCCTCTGTGTTTCCTAACATCTGTTCTGAACATTCTGGTCCTAATTCTCATACTATGGCCCCAAATCTAGGATACCCAACCGGTGGAAATTGGTTCAGAGATAGCAGGAACTGCCGATGCTGGAGGATCTGAGATAACAAGGTGTTTGTCTTTTTCCATCCTGTCTTTTCCTCTTAATACCTTGAAGACTTTGACTGGATCACCATTATATCTTATAAATTCTAGAGAAGACAGGTCTAAGAAGGGCCACTGGACTTGAAAGATGTCTCTGCTTTCATTTCACGAATGCTGTCTTTCCTGCTGAGTTTCCCCAGCATTTTCTGTTTCTGTTTTTAATTTGCGTAATGCCTCCTCATAAGTTAACTCCTGAAGTCCAAGTGTCATTCTTGTAAACCAGCTGGATCTTCAAGGCTAATATATCCTTCCTAAGGAGGCTGGTCAACTGGATCTAGAATGTGGTGGAGGCAAGATCAATTGAGATGTTCAGTAGGGCATCGGGCATGAATGGTTATTGGATGAAAATAATGCGTATGGTTGGAAGGGAAAAGTGGGAGTTTGGCAAGATGCAATGATGCTTGCTTAATGAGCTGGTGAAGGCATGATGGGCAAAATGGCTTCCTTCTGCATTGTAATTATTCAGCAATCCCGTGATTCTGTGAAATAATGGCCCTGCTCTTTTCTCCATTCTCATAAGCAGGAATGAAATGAAGTTAAGTTTGTTTGTTAAATTGGATTTAAAATGTCTCAGGCCTGTGGATGACACTCACCAAGGCCCCCACCATGTTTGCAGAAGGCCTTCCAGCTGCAGTCATGACACCTTACTTTAGCACTGAGCAGCCAATGATCAGGGGCCCACAGGCACAATATTTACCTTGCTTTCAGGCTGGAGCGTCTCCATCCAGCAAGGGAAGAAAGGCTGCAAACACGCATCACGCAGAGGAGCAGAGAAACATATTCTCAACTAATCCTGACAACCTGTTCTGTCTTCTGATTCCCATACATTCAAAATTCCCACACTTTTTGACTCAAAATCCTGAAGCCTCATTGAGTGTATTTCTTAGAGGTCCTCATGTGGCCAGTATACAGATATATCTTAGCTCCTGACTGCAATGCAGCTGAATATGCGGCAACCCAGATTTACATTTAAATCATAATTTTTTCAAAGATCCCCAACACTAATTCTCTATTGCAGAAATGAGCCTCTAGATTCTTAAGTGTTCACTTTGGGGAAGAGGGTCAAATGACAACCATTAACAATATTATGTCAATAAGCAGGAACGTTTGCTATTAATTGCGGGACTTTACTACAGGGGGTTTAATGTGAAATTAATGTAGAAATGTAACAATTTTATGCAATGGAGCACATTTTGGAGGTAGTCACTTTTTCAGTATAATTATCCACCAGGAATCTGCGTTTTGAATCTTCTCTGCAACACAGTGATGTGTGAATATGTACCTCTTGGTTGTGTGATGATGCCATACCTTTAAGAGGTGTGTTTTGTCCTAGTCTCTTTTAGCAAGCGGTTGGGAGAGAGGCGACGAGTGGCCTATGGGAAGATAAACTATTTGTGAAGCCTTTGGTGTTTTCTTTCAAGTTGGAACAATAGATGCAGCCTGAGTGGGTGTGCTCAAGCTCCCACAGAACTAAGATCTTTAATTTAGCTTTCAGCAGTGGCTGTTGGGGTCTTGAAGAAGGGAAAGCCATTTTTTCGCTCTCTTAGTTGCAGCCAAAATCTGGGTTTTTTCAGCCTGCTGCAGGAGTTGCACGTAAGACAATATGTGTTCGGAATTTACCTTTTTTCAAGGGTGTGTTTATGGGGCCGTTAGTGTAATGGAACAGTTAATTAGCAACAATTACTGTAACTCTAGTTCTGGTCATCCAGTTATAGGAAGAATATTATTAAGCTGAAGAGGGTTCAGAAGAGATTCACCAGGATGTTGCTGGGTATGGAAGGCTTGAGTTATAAAGAAAGGATGGATAGGCTGGGACTTTTTTCACTGGAGCATAGGAGGTTGAGAGATGACCTTATAGAAGTTTATTAAATAACGAGGGGTATAGATAGAGTTATTGGTGATTGGCTTGTCTCTAGGCTGGGGGACATATTTTTAAGGCGAGAGGGGAGAGATCTAAAAAAGACATGAGAAGCAAACGCTTTACACAGTGGGTCGTTCGTTTGTGGAATGAACTTTGTGTGGAAATGGTGGATATGGGTACAATTACAACGTTTAAAAGCCATTTGGATAAGTACATGAATATGAAAGGTTTATAGGGATATGGGCCAGGAGCAGGCAGGTGGGACTAGTTTGGTTTGGAATTATATTCGGTACTGACTGGTTGGGACCAAAGGATCTGTTTCCATGCTGTATGACTTTATGACTATTATTATGTTAAGTTTTCTAACAGAGTTAAGTTATTCCAATTCCTTCTTTCTTTTGTGGCATTTTAACTATCATGGATGAATAAAGTGTGTTTTGCCTTAAATCCAGTAGTTTGACCAATCAAATTGCATCTGCAATGCAACAACTTAAATTTACCTTTAAAAATATCTTCTGAATGGATGTGATCAATGGGATCTCCGATATCAGGGTTCTTAGCAGAGGCAGTAATGCAGAGACTCGAACAAACAGCTCTGCCAATCATCCAACCCAAACTTTGGGTCCGCTACATGGATGACACCTTTGTTATCACTAAACAAAACAAATTGGAGGAAACCTTCAAGACCATCAATAATACCCTTTACTGGCATAACATTCACAAAAGAGGAAGAAAACAACAACAAACTGCCATTCCTAGATGTCTCAGTAGAGCGAACAGCCAATGGGGAACTTCAAACCAGCGTCTACAGGAAAACAACACATACAGACCAAATACTGAACTACAGCAGCAACCATCCCAACACCCACAAACGAAACTGCATTAGAACATTATTCCAACGAGCCACCACACACTGCAGCACAGACGAACTACGCAGAGCAGAGGAAAATCACCTATACAGCGTATTCAAAAAGAATGGGTACCCTATGAACACAGTCCACCGATTTCTCAGCAATAAACCCAAACAAACAGACAAAACGGGCTCAGAAACCATAACCACTCTCCGCTACATCAAAGACATTTCCGAAATGACTGCCAGACTACTCGGACCTCTTGGCGTCAGGGTAGCCCACAAACCCACCAACACACTAAAACGGCAGCTAATGAACTTAAAAGACCCTATACAGACAACAAGCAAAACGAACATCATCTACAAAATACCTTGCAAGAACTGTGACAAACACTACATTGGACAAACTGGCAGTAAGCTAGCCACCTGGATACATGAACATCAACTAGCCACAAAATGACATGACCCACTATCACTCGTATCCTTACATACAGATGAGGAAGGACACCACTTTGATTGGGACAACACATCCATCCTAGGACAAGCCAAACAGAGACACGCACGAGAATTCCTAGAAGCATGGCATTCCAACCGGAACTCCATCACCAAACACATTGATTTGGAGCCAATCTACCATCCCCTGAGAAAAAGAACAGGAAATGACATCACCAATGCAGGAAATGACATCACCAACCCAAGGAAACCTAAATAGATAAATAGAAAGCGGGACATAACACCAGCACTTTGTCGGAGGCTCACTGTTGATATTACCTAGAACGGTGACAAAACATCTGGGAACACACCTTCAAGCTCAGTGAACCAGCTTACATCTGGAACAAAATAGAGACCCACTCTCTTGTGGACCGAGAGGGGGAGAGCGCTGTGTTGGAGGTGAAAGGAAGACGTCGGGTTGGCTGTACACCCTTGCAACCAGTGGATCATAATGCTGGCTTCGGCCTAACACTGGTTCAGGGGAGCAGCCAGCCTGCAGCGATGGCTGCGGCAAGTGCTCGTGCCCCAGGTCAGGGGGTCCGGAACACCATCCGTGTTTCCGTGAAGAAGTTGGATGAAGGTGCACCTGTGGACCGCACCTTCTTCGTGAAGAGGGTCCTGTTGGACTGTTGTGGGTTCACTGCTGCGGACATTTACTGCCTGCAGGATTTCCCCAGAGGAGGTTTTTACGATGTGACCTTCAGGAGTGCCAAGCTTTGCGAGCACTTCCTGGAGGTTTTCAAGGAGAAAGGAGGTGAGGCCCCCCTCTCTGTATTGACCGCTGACCCGCTGTTTGTGATGCCAGCACAGAGGAGCCATATGGTGACTGTACACATGTACAACCCGCATGTGCCAGCAGTTGATGTCTTGACCTTCCTTGGAAGGTACGTGAAGGTGGAAGGGGACCTAACTGACATCATGGACCCCTTTGGCATCTGGACCAGTAAGAGGCAGGTCAAGGTGACGCTGAGGATGGGCACAGACAGGAACGTCGTACACCCACCGTCCAGCTTCGCGATCGGCGGGAGCAAGGGCTACCTGACCTATGCAGGGCAACCTAAAGTCTGCCATGCCTTTGGTAGGTCAGGTCACATGGCGGCCGACTGCAAAGCCACCATCTGCAGGAACTGCAGGGAGGAGGGACACCTTGCAAAGGATTGCCCACGAGAGAAAAGCTGCAACCTTTGCAGGGAAGCGGGCCACCGCTATAGGGCATGCCCGTAGCGGGGGACCACCTACGCCCAGGTCGCCGGCAGGGGCAATGCGGGGCCAGCCCCCCCGGAGGAGAGGAAGGCACCAGGGCCCTGCAAGGACCCCACTAATGTGCAGGAGGGCCAGGTCGTGCAGGAGGGCCCAGCCCCGCAGGATGGGCCCGAGGCCAACAAAGCGCCCCTGCAGGCTCCACTCCCCCCCGACAACCCCGAGTCGATGGAGGCGGCGACAGGCGACCCAGGGGAGTGGACGACGGTCCTGAAAGCGAGGAGGAAGGTGCGTCAACGGGCCCAGGAACCGCAACCATCAGGCAGGAAGAGGCAGTTACAGGGGGGCTATAAGAGCTCCTCTGACGAGGGGGATTCGGAGAGGGCCCGCCCGAAGCAGAAGTTAAAGATCTCGAGGGAGAAGGAAGGCAGCAGCCCGCTTCCAGGTGACGGGAGGCGTCCTGAGGCTCCCTCCGACACCCAGTCACGTGCCGCTGGGGCACTGGTGGGCCCCCTGGAACTTCCAGGCGGGAAGGAGGAAACAGCGCATCCCCAGCCTGACCCAGAGCCAAACTCTCCTGCCTCCATACCCCCGACGGGGGGATGCCACCCAGAAGGCAGCACGGACGGTTTCCTGAGCCCGGAGAGCGTCCAGCAGTTAGCTCGGGCAATGGGCATGAAGGGACAGATAGAGGGGCTGGACCTTGGACTTGGGGAGGGTACTGCGGTCACTGCCCACAACGGGGATACATGTTGCCAGCATTAATGTGCACAGCGTTAAGTCCACCGCAAGATGTGTGTCCACATTGGCCTACCTGACCACCGTCAGGGCGGACCTCCTGTTTCTGCAGGAGTGCGGGATACCGCACCTCAGCAGGTACGGGAAATGGTCTGGCGCCTGGACCTGTGGGCCTTCGATCTGGTCGGGGGGTAACGACTGTCGCTCCTTGGGCCTGGCTATTCTGCTGCGGGGGCGCAACTTCACCATCTCTCAAGTTCAGGAGATGGTGGGGGGGGGCGCCTCCTAGTGGCTGACGTCACCTACAGGAATGCTGCCCTGAGGCTGATCAACGTGTACGCCCCAGCGGTACGGAGTGAGCGGTCAGCCGTCCTGCAGCGGCTTCCACCCCTGCTGGCTACGTCCAGGCCGGCCATCCTAGGCGGAGACTTCGACTGCATCATTGATGCAGATGGAAGATCCGGCATGGGGACAGCGGGTGGGGGGAATCAACTGGATGTCACGTCCAGATTCCAGATGGGCACGGTGAAGGATGCCAAGCTGCTCGACGTCTTCAGCGCCCCTGCAGACGGAGTGCAGTGGAGGTACACCTGGTCGCGGCCAGACAGGTCTATTCGCTCAAGGATAGACTTCCTGTTTGTGTCACGGGCGTTCTCGGTCAGATCCACCGGCGTCGAGCCGGTGTTCTTCTCTGACCACTGCCTCCTGCTGGCCAACTGTCACTTACAGGACCAGCCGGCCAGCAAGGGGACGTGGAAGCTCAACACGACTGTTGACCCCAGAGAACGTCAAGGAGCTTAAGAGGGAGTACGCCGGTTGGAGAACCGTGAAATCCCTCTTTGAGTCTCCAGGCGACTGGTGGGAGACGGTGAAGGAGAACATCAAGAGGTTCTTTGTCCTCAAGGGTGTTCGGAAGGCGAGAGAGAGGCGGGGAAAGCTGTTGCGACTCCAGAAAAGGGTGCAGAACCTGCTCCTTCTGCAGTTGATGGGGGTCGATGTCACGGAGGACCTCCGTGAGGTGAGGGGCCAGCAAGCCTCGCTCTTCAGCGCGGAGGCCTCCAGGATAATCTTCCGGTCCAGGGTCCGCTCCGTGGAACAGGACGAGACGTGCTCACATTTCTTCTTTCAGAAGGTGCACAAAGAGAGCTCTGTGCTTAGCCGGCTGAAGGAGGACGACGTCTCGGTGACGTTGTCTCAGCCCGACATTTTGAGGATCAGCAGATCCTTCTATGCCGGACTGTACGACATGAAGCCCACGGACAGCACAGCCTCCGAGTTGTTCCTGTCGTCTATCACGGAGGTCTTAGACGACGGCACGAGGGAGTGGCTGGACCGGCCGATATCCCTGGATGAGCTGACCAGAGCCCTCAAGTCCTTGGAGAGGAATAGGACTCCCGGGAGCGATGGCTTACCAGTCGAGCTGTATTCCGCTCTGTGGGATCTGGTCAGCCAGGACCTGCTGGAGGCGTACGATAGTGCGCTTCGGGCAGGGGAAATGTGCAAGTCCATGAGGAAGGGCATCATCACCCTCATTTACAAGAGGAAGGGGGAGAGGGAAGAAATTAAGAATTGGCGTCCCATTTCACTATTGAACGTGGACTACAAAATCCTGGCCAAGGTCATAGCCAACTGGGTCAGGTCTGTCCTGGAGTCAGTGATTCACCCTGACCAAGCCTGTGCTGTGCCGGGCAGGAAGATTGCTGAGAGCCTCATGCTCATCAGGGATACGATCGCCTATGTATAGGACAGGCGGGTGGACACCTGCCTCGTCAGCCTGGACCAGGAGAAGGCCTTCGACAGGGTCTCTCATGCTTACATGAGGGATGTCCTCTCCAAATTGGGGTTCGGGGAGGGCATCCGCAATTGGATCCGGCGTTAGTGCAGTCTCAATCAACGGGTGGGAATCGGACAGTTTTCCCGTCAGATCTGGAGTCAGGCAGGGCTGCCCACTCTCTCCTGCCTTGTTCATGTGCTGTGTGGAGCCGTTTGCCGCATCCATCAGCAAGGACGTGAGCCTGAATGGGCGTGACTATCCCAGCTAGCGGAGGCCTTCAGGTCAAGACCTCCCTGTACATGGACGATGTCGCCGTCTTCTGCACCGATCGTCAGTCGGTGAGTAGACTGTTGGACATCTGCGGCCAGTTTGAACTTGCCTCGGGTAAGAAAGTCAATAGGGGTAAGAGCGAGGTCATGTTCCTCGGGAACTGGGACAACTGCTCCTTCATCCCCATCACCGTCAGGACAGACTACCTGAAGGTGCTGGGTGTTTGGTTTGGTGGAGCTGGGGCGTGCACTAAGACTTGGGAGGAGCGTATCACCAAATTGAAGCAGAAGCTGGGCAGGTGGACGCTCCGGTCCCTCTCCATCGCGGGTAAGAACCTGGTTGTCAGGTGCAAGGGGCTTTCGGTACTGTTGTATGTGGCACAGGCCTGGCCTATTCCCTGGACCTGCGCCGCTGCGGTCACCCAGGCCATCTTCCACTTCGTTTGGGGGTCGAGGATGGACCGGGTCCGCAGGGACACCATGTACAAAGACCTGGAAAATGGGGGAAAGGGCGTACTGAACGCCACCCTCGCCCTGATGGCTACCTTTGTGTGCGGCTGCATCAAGCTGTGCGTAGATCCTCAGTACGCAAACACCAAATGTCACTACTTACTGAGGTTCTACCTGTCCCCGGTGTTGCGAAGGATGGGCCTGGCCTCGTTGCCGCGGAACGCTCCGAGTAGTTGGACCGTTCCGTACCACCTGTCCTTCGTGGAGAAATTTTTGAACGGAAACACCTTTGACCACAAGGCCGTCAGGCAGTGGTCAGCATGTAGTATCCTCGAGACCCTTCGAGAAAAGGAGAGGGTGGATCCCGTCATGTGGTTCCCCACGCAGACTGCCAAAGTCGTTTGGCAGAATGCCTCATCGCCAGAACTTTCAAACAAGCAGAAGGACATTGCTTGGCTGGCGGTGAGAGGGGCTCTGCCAGTGATATCCTTTCTGCATGCCCGGAATCTCTGCGCCACCGCACGCTGCCCTTGAGGTGGCTGCGGGGGGGGGGACGAGACTGTCGATCACCTCCTTCTGGAGTGTGCCTATGCGCAGGAGGTCTGGAGGGGGATGCAGTGGTATTTGTCGAGGTTCGTCCCGAGCAGCTCCGTGACGCGGGACTCCGTGCTCTACGGGCTGTTTCCGGGGACGCACACCGAGACCAACATCAACTGCGCCTGGAGGACCATCAATACGGTGAAAGACACTCTTTGGTCTGCCCACAACTTGCTGGTCTGCCAGCTGAAAGAACTGACCCCGACCGGGTATTGCAGACTGGCGCACTCCAAGGTCCAGGACTACGTGCTGAGGGACGCGCTAAAGCTTGAGGCAGCCGCTGCCAAGGCGCGGTGGGGAAAGACCACCGTATGAAACCCCCAGAATAGTAAAAAGGGCCCTATCTGGTAACTGGGCCCAGCTGGCGCCTTCCCCAATTGGTCGGGGGGCCAACTGGGACTGTGCGGGGTGACGACTGCCGGGGTGGTTTCTTTGTTTTTTTCCTTTTAGTTGGTGCACGTACCCCCTGGGTAACCCGGAGCGGCTTGCATGACTGGGTAGGTGTATAAATGTTTTATTTTTTGCACATCTTATGTATAAAGTATATTTTTTCAAATTAAAAAAAAGTGACGAAACGTCTGAAAACGAACTTTCCAGCTCAGCGAGCAAACTCACATCCAGAACCTCAACCTGAGCTACAAATCTTCTCAAAACTCGATATCTTCTGAATATTTTGAGGGCGTTGAGTCTGGTCCATTACAATTCCCTTTTCCCTTTCAAAACTAGAGGAGTTTCCACTGATCTAAGTCTGTTTGGTTAATGATGCTCTGCATTGCTTTTAATCAAATATTTTGGTTAGCTTCTAATTCATTATTCACTACTTGTACAACTAAGTTGCTTTTTCTTGTCAATGTTTCTCACTATTCTTCCCAAAATTTGGCTCTAAATATGTATGTCAATCATGCTTAACTGTGACTGAAATACTTCAGCAGAGTTGTTCTTATCCTTAAGGCAATACAAGTTCCGACATACTGGAACAACCAATTCCAACAAAAAGTGTGTAACATATAAATCTGATTTAATATATTATACACAAGGAGTGAGGATTTTGTCATTTATCATTACACTGTGTCATGGACAGCTAAGGGTTCCAGAGGTGTGAAATAATACTTCTCAATAGGTTGATTAGAAGCATCTGCTAAAGTCATTGAAAAACATCCGTTAAAGTTCTGAACTTTGCTTGTTAAATCAAGAGAAATTAATTGGCAAAGCGCTAATTTTGTTTATCCTCAGGTGCACTAACACTTTCTTGCTTTTGACTCTTGGCATTGGAGCCAATGTTGTTCATTTGAGTAATTGCTTATCTTAAACAACCAGAATTCAGAACCTCCAGGCGCTCAACAATCCAGAGAAATAATGGGGAAAAGGCCTTTTGGATCCGATACCAGAAATGACATGAACATATAATTGAATGCTGAAGAACGATCAGCAGAAATAATTGTTCAGATGCCTATCTCTGCTTTGAATTTTCTGTTCACTACATTTGCATTTGGCAGCCTTGAGAAATACAATCTGGCAGTTTAACAGAGTTACAATTATATGATAGCACACGTGGTTAGAAAAAGACTTTGCCAGGATGTTATGAAAGCAATACTTAGTGCAGCGTTGAGAGGCAAGTGTCGCTCTGTCGGTCTCATAACAGTGCAACTGTGTTCGAGTCTGGTTTAGTTAAAGGAGTGTATAAGCAAATATTTACCTGACAGTTGAACAGAATCTTTCCTTGAAATGAACTGAAGGGCAAATGAGTTAAGATACTTCCAGCTTTGATGCGTTATCATTAACCTTTTACCTATCCATTACAGTTTAATTTTCCACATTTTTATCAGCGATTTTAACTGGAGCAATTCCTGATGCTACTTGTAATTAGATGGGTACTGCCACTATTCTGCTTTCCTTGACTTGACCTAAGGACCTGTTTAGTTTAAGAGTAACACAGGATTAACCACTTGTGAATCTTAACAAGAAGAGGCTCTTGTCATTGTTTAATTAGACTTTGTTGCTAAGACTGTGAAGTGTCCCTCAGCATAATAGAATTTGAACCTCTGTTCCCCAGACCATTAACCTGGACAGAGTTTGTACATAAATTATTCAATTGGAACTGTGGGTGATTTACTGATGGTTGTTAATAGGTAGAAGAAAAATACCATGGCTGATTTGGTGATGAGGGTGAAAAAATGCTTTTAGTTATGTGTAAGAGCATTTCTGGATACAGAAAATGAAGAAATAAGGGAAAAGAGAGAATAAAAAGGTGATGAATTGACCTTTGAACATAGGTCTGCACTCCATGATGTCCCAAAATGTTCTAATAAGACCGCAAGAAATAGGAACAGGCCCTTTGCGGCTGCTCCACCATTCTTTAGGATCGTGGCTGATCCAACACTCCTCATTTCCATTTTCCTGCCCTTCTCCTTTTAGTGGTGTCTCCAGCAGTATGACATAGAGTCATAGAGTCATACAGCACTGAAACAGACCGTTTGGTCCAACTAGTCTATGCTGAACATGATCCCAAACCAAACTAGTCCCATCTGCCTGTGTTTGGCCTGTATCGCTTCAAACATTTCTTATTCATGTAGTTGCATAAATATATTTTAAGTATTGTAACTGTACCCACATCAACCACTTTCTCTGGAAGTTCTTTCCACACACGAACCATTCTGTGTAAAAAAAAAAAAATTGTCCTTCATGTCATTTTTAAATCCTTCTCCTCTGACCTTAAAAATATGTACCCTAATCTTGAAATTCCCCCACCCTAGGCAAAAGACATCTGCCATTCACCCTATCTATACCCCTCATGATTGCATACATCTCTATAAGAGCACCCCTCAACTCCTTACCCTCCAGTGGAAAATGTACCAAGTAAATCCATCCTCTCCTTACAACTCAAACCCTCCATTCCTGGCAATATTCTGTTAAATTCCTTCTGAAATAATCAAATTGGCGAAGCAAAATGCAGTCTTCAACATTAACCTTTTCAGAACAGTTACCTTAGACAATAGCTCCCTCAGTTATGAGCTGATTCCTTGGAAACATAAGCAAACAGGGATCATTTGTGGCACATTTAAGCACTTGCAATGACATGTGGTTTCTTCATTTTAGAAATGAATTTTCATTTTTGAAGTTTGATGGGAGACACAGTTGACCTTAACTCAGTAGACACCCTGACTTCTATCAGAGAGAGGAAGGTTCATTCTCCAATGGAAGTATTTTCAACGATTCCAAAAATGTTAGGGATAATTATGGCACTTGAGTTGTCTCTTTGCAAATGTTCTTTTAAGGATAACGTAGCTAAATGTTTGCAAGGTCATAATCAAGATTGCACATAAAAATGAATAAATTTTAAATGTGGCTCTAGAATTAATTTACACCTTTTGTAGGTATTCCTTTCTACTTGATACTTCTTGTTGCCTGTTTTTAATAATTACATTTTTCAGTGTGACTAACGCCTACAAATATAGTGCAAGTCTTCTGTTAGTTTGTAAAAATACATATTTCCTCATGGCATTAGTAATTTGGGCAGCAACTCCAAACATTCTGGCACAGTGTGCTTCTTTCTATGAAATATATTTTGTGTTGTATTATTTTTTAGACTGTATCGTGCTGGAGGCTTGGATCCTTTGTGAAGGGCCTATCTACTCAACTAATTAATTTTAATAATAAACAGACAGAATAAATAAAGGAGAGGGAAAATTTGGTGAATGAGAATCAAAATCTAATGCAAAATTAGATTAAAGAGAAGGAAAGAATTTGATTAGGCAAGAAACAGAAAGGAAAGTGGAACTAAAAAAAACTGGCAAAGGTAAAATTCAGGAAGAATTCATTACTGCAGGAGAGAATTTATTCCCTTTCAGCACCTTTCTTAATTTAAAGTTTTGGTGGGATTGTGGGTATCGCTCTCAAGGCCAGACTTTGCTGCCACTGTTGTTTGCCCTCAAAATAAATGATTTACCAGGCCATTTCAGGCAGTCATGACCAGTCAACCATTGCATCATTGTGGGTCTGGAGTCACATGTTGGCTAGACCAGATAAGAGTGACAGTTTTATTTCCCTAAAGTCTCAGGGAAGTCCTACTGCAACTCTACAATTGGCTGGTGAGACTACATCTGAAGTACTGATGGGAGCTTTGGTCCCGCTTTTTAAGGAAATATATTATTTTATTGGAGGCAGTTCAGAGAAGGTTCACTGGGATGATCCCTGGAATGGAAGGATTGTCTTATGAGAGAAGTTTAAACAGGCTGGGACTCTACTTACTGCAGTTTAGAAGAATGAGAGGCAATCTCATTGAAACTTAACGGATTCTTAAGGGGCTTAAATGCTGAGAGGCTGTTTCCTGTCATGAGAGGGTCGAGGACCAGAGGACATTGTCTCATAATAAAGGGACACCAATTTAAGCATGAGATGAGGAATTCTCTCAAGAGGGTTGTGAGCCTTGGAACATCTTGACCACAGAGACCTGTGGGGGCAGAGACCTTGTGTATATTTAAGGCTAAGGTAGATACTTTAGGGGAAACAAGGATTACAGGGAAAAGGCAGGAAAGGAGATGTGAGGCATGCCAGAGTAGCCGTGATCCTATTGAATGGTGGAGAAGACTCAAGGGGATGAATGATGTCCTCCTGTTCCTTATGGTCTTAAAGCACCTGAATGAGCCAGTTATATCTTTCTGCAACAGTCAACAATAGTTTCATGGTCACCATACTTTGTCTTTCAGATTTAGGAGTTGAACCCATGGATTTGAACTCAAGTTCTCAGAACATTAAGCCGGTGATGTTAACCACTAACAACATGGCCACAGCCTTGAAGATTGTGTTTCATTTCTGGACCATCAAACAGCAACCGTAACATGCTGCAGAAATCTGAACTCAAGTCCATGCCTAAAATCCAGAACTCTTTCTGAAAGTCAAGAGGTTGATGAAGAGGTTCCACTCTCTGGGGGTGAATAGCAGATGCTAACAACCAACTGGCAGCTTCTGGTGATTGTTCTGCTTTTCACGACTTTCTTTTATTTCGAAGATGACGCGTTATTACAAGTCGGCTTGAACACACAGTTATTTCTCGAGAAATCTTTGACCCCACGACAGCCAACAGGTATTATTTGCATAGAGTCATAGAGATATGCAGCATGCAAATAGACCCTTTGGTCTAGCTTGTCCACGCTAACCAGATACCCCAAATTAACCTAGTCCCATTTGCCAGCATTTGATCCATATCCTTCTGAACCCTTCTAATTCATATACACATCCAGATGCCTTATAAATGTTGTAATTGTACCAGCCTCCACCACTACACGCACCACCCTCTGTGTGATAACATTGCCCTTAGGTCCCTTTTAAATCTTTCCCCTCTCACCTTAAACCTATGCCCTCTAGTTTTGGACTCCCCCACCCTGTGGAAAAACCTTGGCTATTCACCCTATCCAAGCCCCTCATGATTTTATAAACCTATATAAAAACCCCTCAGCCTCCTATGTTCCAGGGAAAATAGCCCCAGCCTGTTCAGCCTCTCCCTGTACCTAAAACCCTCCAACCCTGGCAATGTCCTTGTAAATCTTTTCTGAGCCCTTTTGTGTTTAACAACATCTTTCCTATAGCAGGAAGACCGGAATTTTCTTGATGCAAGAATAGATGGATTTAATGTAAAAAGCTAATGTGATAATGTAAAATGCCTGACCTTCAGCATTTTTAGGATGTTCTAAAGGTCTTTCAATTAAAAATACCCCTGGGCTGCTTCAATGACATATGTGTGGAGCCCAGAGATAAAGCCATTTTGTTTTAAAGAAACTCAATTCAATGTGATCCTTTAACGGAACAGAAAGGTATTGCTGCAGAAATTGAAGAAAAGCTGCAGAAGATGAAATGATTGCTCAGAATTTGCAGTACCAGTAGCAGCAAGGCTCGCAGTATTAACCATTACTACTGACGAAGTTGGACAGCAGCATAGGGAATCACACGTACTGTTAAAAGCAGAAAACTTAAAGGGTCTTTCTGTGCTTTCTTGCTCATACTCATAGGCTGCAGTGTTGCAATCTTCACTGAGACGATTGCATGCAGAGATCACTATGTGTGTGAATGTAGATTAGTTACCCATCACCTTCAGACTAAGGTCAGAGGTTAGACCATGTTCAGTCAGGAATAACTGAGTTTTAGCCAGCACAATAAGAGTTGATTATCACTGAATAACCTCCCTGGTCCTGGAAATGCTAACTTTACCAAATCGGAGCCCCTTCCATCCAAAGAAAATAATATCAGAGATTTTTAAAATATTGGAAATTTAAACTTTTGTCAAATGGGTTTTCGGTTTTTCTCTTTCGTATCTGCCAATTTAAGCCAAATTTGCCAGTCTTTATTTTGTTTTGGTTTAGGGTAATTTAAATGTCATTTATATTCCCTGTATTTTTTTAACATCCAGCATTCCAGCCTTCATCCCTCAATGAGGATTCTTCAAAGTGCCCAGTTGATGAGCCTATCTGCTACGTCCCTTAACCGCAGAAACCGCAGACCCATTGCCTATGGCGCGTTCTTCATGCAAATGGTGGTGTGTCTTTTTGCTGAACTTTGACAACTATTCACAGCAAAATCCAGATCGTAACATTGCTAACAAAAGAAAATTTAGCCTACTTTTCAGAGATTTTAAACAAATTTCCCATTGTTTTTAATTCAGGATAAGCCAGGAAATAATGGGGATACATATGTAAATGTGTACTACGTAATAACTATAATTTAATATAGGACAACTGGATAGTGAGAAAAGTGGAATTTCAACATTGGGTATCAAATGTAAATTTTTTAACTCATCTATTCTGGTATGTTGTACTACACGCCTGGGGTAGGTGGGACTTGAACCCAGACGTTCTCAACCACGGAAGTCGGGATACTACCATTACGCCACAGGTGCATTTGCAGATGGGAATGTATTCTTCAGGAAACAAAAGTTCAAGGCACGCCTTTAAAATTGGAATCAAAACAAAAATTATTGGAGAAACTCAGCAAGATCTGGCAGCATCTGCGGACAGAAAGCAGAGTCAATGTTTTGAGTCCTGTGACTCTTAAATCTGTACTTCTGCTGCATGCATACCAACTTCCAATGTCTGACATGACACATTATGGTTGAGCACAGCATCTAGATAAGTAATTGTTCAGAACACTGAGTCTGCCCATGACTGTGTATCTGAAATGACCGTTAGTCTAATTTCTCTTACGAGTGTAATCTTATTTGCCTGCGATGTCGTAGAATTGTGGAATGACGCTGTACAAAAGAAGAATATTCAGTCTCCTTTCATATTCATTCGTGGGACGTGGACGTTGCTGGCTAGGCCCAGCATTTATTGCCCCACCCCACCTGTCTAACTGCCTCTTGAGAAGGTTGTGGGCAACTGCCTTCTTGAAACATTAGAGTTCATGTGGTGTTGTAGGGAGACCCAAAGTGCTGTTAGGGAGGGAGTTCCAGGATTTTGACCAAGTGACAGGGGAGGAAAAACAATATATTTCCAAGTCAGGATGGTGAGTAGATTGGAAAGAAACTTGTAGTTGGTGGTGATCATAGAATCACAGAATGTTACAGCACAAAAAGAGACCATTTGGCCCATCAAACCTGTGTCAGTTCTTTCAAAAACTAATCTGGTTAGTCCCGCTCTGTGGCTCTTTCCCAGTTTCCCTGTAACTTTCTTCACCTGTGGATATTTGTCTAAGTCCCTCTTGAAGGAGACTGTGGAATTGGTAGACACCACCTTATCATTTCCAAATCCTGACCAATCCTTGCATAACAAACCTTTATCCCCACGTTCGCTCAGGTTCCTTTGCCAGTCACCTCCAATCTGTACTGCTGGTTATTGACCTCTCACTCAGAGTGTCTGTGGACTCTCACTGACCTCTCCCTAGTGTAGCTGAGCAGTAGAAGGTGCTACCCTTAAGGGCCAATCTCTACTGAGCTGTGGTTTCAAAATCCCACTGTTACTGCAATGACAGACAATGCGCCCCATGAGGACATCTCAAGGAGGTGGTGGTTAATTTTCTGCGTACAGCGCATGATCTGCAGTGGTTCACCAATGCAGCTGGTCCAGCCAGTGATGCCCATGAGTGAATGAAAAGCAAACCTGTTATCCTCCCGTTCTGGCCATACCTTATCATAGTCACTGCGTCTTCAGACCTTCTGTTACTAACGGTCCTGAGCTCTGGGAATCTCCCACTGAAGTCTCCCACTCCCTTGCTCTCTCTATTCCTTTAAGATTCTCCCTAAAACCTGCCGAGACGTTACTGACAACAGTTTAAAAAGCATGGTCTGTGAAGCACTTCGAGTCATCTGATGTTAATGATAAGTGCCATACAAACTGAACTCGTTTCTTTCCTTCATCCTTTCCTTCTTTTGTTCCTCCATCCCTTTTTTCTTTCCCGTTGTATTTTGTTCAATTGGCTGTAAAGCCCCCTTTTAACAGAAGAAGTGCAGCCCATGTTTGCAAGTCACAACTATTTAGTTGCGATTAAAATGCCTGACCCCCGCTTCTGTAAGAGTCAAGGCATCTCTGTAGTTCTTCCGAGCCAGGGGAGGACCAACATCTACCGCTGTTAATAATCCGTAAATATTTATTACAGAGAAGTGACTCAGGTAAACAAAATCGTAAGCGCTCCTGTGCTGCCTCCCCTTCCCCCGTCTGAGGCAAGCCTGTAAATTTCACAGTCTGAAATACCATTGACTGCAAATGTTTACCCAAATGTTTCGTGGTAAGGGAAAGTGGTCGCAGCAAGGAGAGACTTCATCGGGCTGTTCTGAAGCCCGTTAAGGAGAAAGCAATCGGTGAAATTAGAATGGCACGCTTTGTCTGTCATCTCTTTTCACTTTTGCTGCTTGGATTAACACAAGATGTGAAAGCAGATTTCATGGACAAACTAGCAAAGAGGAAAGTCTGTGCAGACGTGGATTGTATTTGTAAGTAGATTTTCGACACTTTTCATTCAAATATGCCCCCAATATAAGCACGCCGCTGTTAGTAGTCAGCAGTGATTGAAAGAGAGCAGACATTGTTTTATGATAATCTCACATTAAAATCTAGCTGTTACTATGCTTGGAATAACAAAACTTCACTGGGATAGCTGCAATAGGTTTAACTTAGTGCCTACCTCAATGCTCATTTAGGAGGGAACACATATTGAACCAAATCATCTCAGTGCCTCTTACTCCTGAATTATCACAGATCATAGAATCACTAGTATGGAAACAGGCCCTTTGGCTCAACAAGTCCACACCGACCCTCAGAGTACCCACCTAAAACCCATTCCCCTATAACCCACCTAATGTACACATCCCTGAACACTGCAGGCAATATCGTATGGCCAATCCACTTAGCTGCATATCTTTGGACTGTGGGAGGAAACCCATGCAGACACGGGGAGGATGTGCAAACTCCACACAGACAGCTGCCCGAGGGTGGGATTATACCCGGGTCCCTAGCACTGTGAGGCAGCAGTGCTGACCACTGAGCCACCGTGGCGTCCCTAAACTATATCCTAATCAACCTGTGCTGAGATGTTATTACACACATCTAAAATAGGTGGGTCTTGAACCTGTGCCTCCTGGCTCAGAGGTAGGGGTACTACTACTGTACCACAAGATCCCTCTAACAAACTCAGCCAATGAGACGAGTGGCAATAAAATTTCACCAGCTGAACTCTTCACCTTCCCTGTTGATTTCTGGGCACTATTACCTGGCGTCAAACGTTGCTGTAACATTTTGTCAAAAAAAAGAATCCTTACAGTGTGGGAGTAGGCTGTTCAGCCCATCCAATATACACTGATCCTCTGAAGAGCATCCCACCCCCTACAATCCCAAAGCTAATCAACTCAGCCTGCACATCCCTGGACACTATGGGCATTTTCCCATGGCCAATGCACCTGACCTGCACATCTTTGCAACTGTGGGAAGAAACAGGAGCACCCGGAGGCAGCCCACGCAGACACTGTGAGAATGTGCCAACTCCACACAGACTGCTGCCTGTGGCTGGAATTGAACCTGTGAGGCAGAAGTGCAAACAGCTGTGCCACCTTGTCACCACATATTCAGCAAAGCACCAAATGAAATCTCAACCTAACCAACAATCCTCCGTACAGATCTGAGTCTTGCTCTGGTCTCACTTGCCGATATTTGGAAATCAAAAAGTCAGGCTTGAGGTTTTCAATTTTTCTTATTTCAAATATGGACTTTATTCATAGAAATGTCTTTAGATATATACATAGTCAGTGAAGCAGTTCATTTCTGTACAGTAGCATCAAAAAAACTGGAGTTAGATTCTTTCCAACAAACGAACCAAAGACATTTCTAACATAGACAAGACTGTATTTACATATATTTGAGGTGCTGGGAGGGCCTGGTAACTGAACAGACCTCCATTTAACTTTGGCAGAAAGACCTCAGACAATGGCCTTTCCCCACTGTACCTTGGCTTTAGTGCATCCCTCAGCTCATAGGACCTTAGAATGTGCCGGTCTGCAACACTTGGTCAGGGTCAACTCCTTGCTCTGAAAGACCAACAAGTTTCAGGCAGGCCAAAGAGTGTTTTTCACCAAGTTGATGGTTGTCCAGGCACAGTCAATGTTTGTCTTAGTGTGTGTCCTGGGGAGCAGCTCATAAAGCACAGAGCCCTGCATCAAGGAGCTGCTCCAGATGAACCTTGACAAAAACCGTAGCGTCTCTCTCTGGACCTTCTTTGCAAAGGCACATTCTGTACAGTCCGATAATGATACTTCTAATGAAAGACAATAGGTTAGCTTAACCGTCCAGCTGGTGTTTGCCTCTACCTATCTAGTAACCTGGTAGAAACACTGTAGACTGTGTTTGTTGACACAGAGGGTGAATATGGGCGAAGTTTCTCAAGTTGTCATCACACATTGACTTTGACTGAGCTGGGAAGGTGAATCTTTTCTTTTAGGTGCTCTGGGGGAGCTGAAGTGGAATGTACACTTTGTCTTACAGACGTGATCTCAATTGGCCGTGTAGTAGATGACTACATTGCACCAGACTGCAGGTTTCTCAACCTGAAGGAGGGACAGCTGATCTATGTCTATTCCAAACTGGTTCGGGAATGGAAAGGTGGCGAATTCTGGTCAGGAATTGTAAGTCTGCACATCAGTTACTAGTGGTGTACCGCAAGGGTCGGTGTTGGGTCCACTGCTGTTTGTCATTTTTATAAATGACCTGGATGAGGGCGTAGAAGGATGGGTTAGTAAATTTGCAGACAACACTAAGGTTGGTGGAGTTGTGGATAGTGACGAAGGATGCTGAAGGTTGCAGAGAGACATAGATAAGCTGCAGAGCTGGGCTGAGAGGTGACAAATGGAGTTTAATGCAGACAAGTGTGAGGTGATGCACTTTGGCAGGCGTAACCGGAAGGCAAAGTACTGGGCTAATGGTAAGATTCTTCGCGGTGTAGATGAGCAGAGAGATCTCGGTGTCCATGTACACAGATCCTTGAAAGTTGCCACCCAGGCTGACAGGGCTGTTAAGAAGGCATACAGTGTTTTAGCTTTTATTAATAGAGGGATCGAGTTCCGGAACCAAGAGGTTATGGTGAAGCTGTACAAAACTCTGGTGCGGCCGCACTTGGAGTATTGTGTACAGTTCTGGTCACCGCATTATAAGAAGGATGTGGAAGCTTTGGAAAGGGTGCAGAGGAGATTTACTAGGATGTTGCCTGGTATGGAGGGAAGGTCTTACGAGGAAAGGCTGAGGGACTTGAGGCTGTTTTCATTAGAGAGAAGAAGGTTGAGAGGTGACTTAATTGAAACATATAAAATAATCAGGGGGTTAGATAGGGTGGATATGAGAGCCTTTTTCCTAGGATGGTGACGGCAAGCACGAGGGGGCATAGCTTTAAATTGAGGGGTGAAAGATATAGGACAGATGTCAGAGGTAGTTTCTTTACTCAGAGAGTAGTAAGGGAATGGAACGCTTTGCCTGCAACAGTAGTAGATTCGCCAACTTTAGGTACATTTAAGTCGTCATTGGATAAGCATATGGACGTAAATGGAATAGTGTAGGTTAGAAGGGCTTCAGATCGGTATGACAGGTCGGCACAACATCGAGGGCCGAAGGGCCTGTACTGTGCTGTAATGTTCTATGTTCTATGTTCTATGTTCTATCTTACACAGTCCGCAATCACAGCAAAAATCATTTACCAGCTCTTTGCCATGTATTGGTTGACTTTATGTTCAAATTTTGACTCTCCCCGACAGATTTATAGTGAGGAACCTGTGGACGAGATGGGTGTTGTCGGTTATTTCCCCAGCACTATAATCAATGAGCAGCATGTGTTCCAAAACACTACAGTGCAACTTCCCACCACTGTGAGTATTTGACCAAAGTCTTTCAGAAACATCCATAGAGTCAGAATTAACCTTTTAGCCACATTCCAACTGCCTTGAGAACATGTCTTTCTCTCTCTCTCTTGTCTCCTCTCCCTACAGACTCTCTGTCCACCCTTCATCAGCCTGTCTCCCTGGCACACAGCCTTCCCTGATCCTGTTAAACTCTTAAATTAGCTGTATGAAGTCAAGTAAGACCAACTTAATGTTATCAATGTATTTTCCCTGTGTAAAGCACATGCCTATCTCTCCGTAGCTGAGAGAGTTAGTCAGGTCTAATGGGTTGTACAGTCATTGAGGTCTGCAGCACAGGAAAAGGCCCTTTGGCCCATCTAGCTTTTGTTAGCAAAAAGGCAACCATCTGACTATTCAAATCCTATTTCCCGGCACTTGGCAATGCAAGTGTACTTCTAACTGCTTCCTAAATGTTCTAATCTGTTTTCGGCTCTACCTTACAGACAGTGAGTTCCAGATTCCCACCACCCTTCAGCTGAAAAGGATTTTCCTCACAGCCCCTCTAAACCTCCTGCCCCTTACTTCCAACTGAGCCCCACCAGATTCTTGATGGTTCTTGCTGGTGGAAGTGGTTGTGTGTGGTTTGGCGGGGGGGTTGGTGTTGGGGAGTGTTTCTGGGGCTGGAGGAGCTGTTGGAAGAGGGCCCATTCTCTTTGAGGGCTTAGCAACCACTAATGGGATCAGTTTCAGGGCGGGATGGTGACGAGACCCACCCAGGAGATTGTCATGGAAACTCACTGCCTGTAAGGGTAGTAGAGGCAGAAGCCCTCATCACATTGACTAGGTTATGAGATGTATTTAAATATTGCAATACTGCAACATGGAAGAATTTGGGCCAAATGCTGGAAAATGGGATTAGGTTGGACTGCAATTACTCTGAAAATCCTTTACCAGCTCTTTGCCATGTATTGGTCTTCTTTAAGTTCAAATTTTTACTCTCCCTGAACAGATTTATAGTGAGAAGCCTCTGGACGAGATGGGTGTTGTCAGTTATTTCCCCATGGTGATGGGCCGAAGGGTCTTTATGTATAAATAACATATTGACAGGCATTTGGGATGCATGCTGCACACCACTTCCCTCTGAAGACCAGTGTTTCTACACCTGCACCATTGGGTGTTGGGAGCAGGGGTTGGAGTGCATGCTGGGCTGGTGAGTGTGCTTTCAGCCACCGGCCGGGTGGGGGGGGGGGGGGTGGGTGCTGGTGGGTGGGGGGTGGGGGGGGGGGGGTGGGCGTGATGCTGGTCTCTTGTGTTTCCTCTCCTTATCTCTACCGACATTGAAATCCTGCTGTTGGAGCTGAGATCCTGACCACCTGCAAGGGAAGGGTAAGTGGGTCATGCCAATACTCACCAGTTTCAGAGGATGAGCAGTGATCTCATTGAGACATATTGAAGAGAACGGGACAGGGTGGAGGATGCGAGGTGGTTCCCCCTTTGTAGCAGAGATAGGAACTGAGGCTGGACAATGTTTAACGTGATGGTTGACACCAAAGCCTATGTGCACTAGTAGTGATGTTTCTTTTAAATATGGTCACAAATACCAAATGAATGAGCCACTATAGTGTGACATAAATATATTTCAGCAGCCACAGAAATAAACTGTTAAACAAAGGACAACTTTTGATTTTCGATAATTGGCTTCATGTTGCGAAGAAGAGGTCGTGTGTGAGTATCAGCAGACAGAGCCATAAAAATTAGGGATGCTGACAGCAAGAATGAATTTCCTTCCCATGATGTGGGTCTGCGGAATTCTCTCGTCCAGTGGCAGGCCCAACAAATAGTTTTTAAGAGATAACAAAGTGTGGAGCTGGATGAACACAGCAGGACAAGCAGAATCTCAGGAGCAGGAAGGCTGGCATTTCGGGCCTAGACCCTTTGAAGGGTCTAGGCCCAAAACGCCAGCCTTCCAGCTCCTCTGATGCTGCTTGGCCTGCTGTGTTCATCCAGCTCCACTCCTTGTTATCTCGGATTCTCCAGCATCTGCAGTTCCTATTATCTCGAATAGTTTTTAAGAGTCAGTTAGAGAGATTCTTGACTAACATAAGGCTGTGGAAGTGAGTGGGTAGGAATGGAATGGAATCCATGAACAGCTCAGCCATGTTTTTATTGAATGGTGATGCCAGTTCGATGGGCTGACTGGCCTACCCCTGCTCCTAACTGGTACGTTCCTCTGAGACTGGTATTAAACCTTGGTTCGTGGTATTTCCATGAAGTATCTTGAAGCATGTTACCATGTTAAGGGCTGTCACACAGATTTCAGAATTGTTATGCTGTAGAAGGAGACCATTCAGCCCACCACGTTTGTACTGGCCGTCCACACGAGCATCATTTCTCAGTGTCAATCTCCCGCTTTTCCTCCAACTCCTTGCTCGTTATTTCTATCCAAATAACAATCCCAAGTCCTCTTTAATAGAGTAGACCTTATCCGTTTACCAGATTGTCACCAAACTATTAGTTCTTTGTCCATAGTAGAGTGAGGACCGGTTCTTGCAGGATGAAAGAATTGAACAAAACAATTACCTTCTCCATGAAACCCGAAACAGTCTCGAAGAATTGAATGGCCTCCTCTCATTCCAGATTGGTGCTCGTGTCATGTATCAAATGGAGCAAATCCCCTTCCAAAATATAGTAATCATAGAATCCCTCCAGTGTGGAAACAGGCCCTTCGGCCCAACAAGTCCACACTGAACCTCAGAGCATCCCACCCAGACCCATCGCCCTAATCTACACATCCCAGAATACTACGGACAATTTATTACGGCCAATCCACCTAACGTGCACACCTTTGGACTGTGGGAGGAAACCCACGCAGACACGGCGTGAATGTACAAATTCCACACAGACAGTCACCCGAGGCTGGAGTCGGACCCGGGTCCCTGGCGCTGTGAGGCAGCGGTGCTAACCACGAAGCCACCGTGTCACCCTGATTCCTTCAAGTCAGTTGGATCATGACAAGTACCACTTGTGGGCCAAAAACAGAGAATGGTGGAGAAACTCAGCAGGTTTGGCAGATTCTGTGGAGAGAGAGAGAGAGAGAGAGAATTTGTTATTTCAAGTCCAGTGACCCTTCTTCAGAACTTTGTGTCAGAAGTCTGTCTGAGCCACCACTGCAACTTCTTAACCTCCTAACATTTCTGCCAATGCACTTGTATAACCCATCAATTTCTGTTTAGATTGAGTTTTAACTTGCCTTGCAGCATAATGCAAGTATTCTTCAGGGCAATGCTGAGACAATGAACGCACAAGTGAGATCTTCATCTGTTTACGTTGTCTGTGTCAGGAGTCACACGACGCCAGGTTATAGTCCCCAACAGATTTATTTGAAATCACAAGCTCACTTCACCTGATGAGAGACCAGTGCTCTGAGAGCTTCTGATTTCAAATAAATCTGTTGGGGACTATAACCTGGCATCGTGTGACTTCTAACCTTGTCTGCCCCTGTCCAACACTGGCACCTCCCCATCATGCATTGCCAGTGAAAGTGTGAAAGGCAGCGAGCTGAGAGAAATTCTATTTGGATTAAGTTTGTAAAGGCAATCAAGCTTAACAGAAGCTTAAAAACGATGTGATAAACTGTTCAAACAGTTTGAACAAACATCATTAATGGACGTTCTCTTACATGGAACAGACTACCTTCGACTCCCTGGATTTAAAAAAGAAATGTGCTGATCTGATGTAATTCTCTCGCTTATATGTAATCATCATTGTCTTGCCTGAACTTTAATGGTGGATCAACAGAGGCTACAAAATGGGCAGATGTTTCAATCTAAGTGACAATTTAGTTTTAAGTTTGCAGATAGCATGCAAACTGGTGGAGTTGTAGATGGTGAGGAAGGATGTCAAAGGATACAGCAGGATAGAATCAGTTGGAAAGGCGGGCAGAGAAATGGCAGATGTAGCTTAATCTGGAGGTGAGGTGATGTATTTTGGAAGGTCAAATGCAAGAGGAAAGCATACAGTAAATGGCAGGACCCTTAGGAGCATTGATATACAGAGGAGTCTTGGTGGTGGGAGTCTATACCTCCCCAGAACCAGCAACACAAGAGGATATGTTGGTAAAGAAGGCATACAGCATGCTTGTCTTCATGCATCGGGGAATTAAGTATAAAAGTTGACAAGTCATATTGTAGCTGTTTAAGATTTTGGTGAGACCACATTTGGAGTATGGTGTGAAGTTCTGGTCCCGACTCTATTGGAAAGATGTGGGGTCTTTGGAGAGGGTTCAAAATAGGTTTACTAGGACGTTGGGATAACAAGGTGTAGAGCTGGACGAACACAGCAGGCCAAGCAGCATCTTAGGAGCAGGAATTACTAGGACGTTGCTTGGATTGGAGCATATTAACTAAAAGGAAATGTTGGAAAAACTTGGATTGTTTTTCCTAGAGCATCAGAGGTTGAAGAACAACCTAATGGAAGTGTATAAAATTATGAGTGGTATGGATAGTCAGAGTCTTTTTCCCCAGCGTGGAAATGTCAAATACTGGGGGCATAGAGGGGCAAGACTTAAAGGAGATGCATTTAAATGGTCGTTGGATAAACATAGGGATGATAATGGAATAGTGTAGGTTAGATGGGCTACAGATTGGTTTCACAGGTTGGTGCAACATCGAGGGCCGATGGGCCTGTAATGCGCTGTAGTGGTCTATGTTCTGTGTTCTATGTGCGAGAGGCAAGTTTATTTTTAAACAGAGGGTGATAGGTGCCTGGAATGTGCTGCCAGGTGAGGTGGTAGAAGCAGATATGTTAGCAATGTATAAGAGGCATTTAGACAAACACATCAACAGACAGGGAAATAGAGGGATTTGCACTATATGGAGGAGATGGGATTAATTTAGAATGGCATCATGATCAACACAGACATGAAGGGCCGAAGGGCCTGTTCCTGTGCTGTGCTGTTCTATGTTGTATGTTGTGTGTTGTATGTTCTATGTACTTCTCATGAACTGATCAAGTTAATCGCACGTGTTACTGAGAAGTTGCCTTTCATGTGTAGACCTGCTAAGAAAATCCTTATTCTTGCATTGTGGATATTGGGAAGTAAATAAATTTTAGGAGAAGACAGTCAGATTTTTAATTAGCAGTGGGTTATGGAGAGCGCAGGCAGGAATGTTGGGGTGAGGCTGTGATGAGATCAACCATGATTGTATTAAAGGGCAGAGAAGGTTCAGGGCGCTGAATGGCCTACTCCTGCACCTAGGTTCTTATCGAACCTTGTAAAATTATGACAAGAGGAAAATACTGTGGATGCTGGAGGTCTGAAACAAACACTGAAAGTGCTGGTGAAGCTCAGTAGGTCTGGCAGCATCTGCAGCGAGAGAGAGCAAAGTTCACATTTGAGTCCAGTGACCCTTCTTCAGAACAAAAAAACACCTGGTTATACTGCCTGATGTGGGAAGTACTTTAACTCGCTCATCAATACTTCCTTAGTGACTGACTGATGTGTTTAAATGACAGGGTTTAAGAGAGTGGTGATTAATTGTATTTAGAATCTGCTTGTCCCATTTTGTTTCAAATTTCCACTCAGGCTATTGACTTTTACTGTGACTGATGTTAACGACCTGCTCAATAAACGGTGTCATCAAAGGAAAATGTGGAGCTAATTACGACGTCAGTGAGAAGATCGTTCGCATCTCACGTTGCCAGGAGCTTTAATGGAAGTATCTTCCTTAATCTGTGTGCTGAAAGTGGAAAATGTATCTAAGTCACCCGCTTCATACCTTTCTGCTGTTAGATTTGTTTAATAAGTTCATTTATGAGAGATAGCTGGCTGTAAAACTTTAATGGTTCTGTTAAATATAGATTCTACTGCTTAGGAAAAACTGATTAGTTCTACAAGGTAGACCTGCATTTATTCAATACAATTCATGTTGTTAATTTGATTGATTGCAGAATTGCTATGTAGCCAAAAGAGGCCATTCAGACCATCATGCCTGTGCTAACTGCATTATCCGGTCTGGCTCTATTATCTAGTGCCAGTCTCCTGCCTTTCCCCCATATCCCTGCACTCAATTTCCCTCCAAATAACTAACCATTACCGTACTGAATGCCTCAATTGAATCTGCCACCACTACATTTCCAAGCAGTGCTTTCCAGACCCTAATCACATGCTGGGTAAAAAAGCCTTTTCTCAATTCATACTTGCTTGATAACTTTAATACTATGCCCTCACATTATTGTTCCATTTATGAGCGGGAACAGTTTTTCCCTTGTCTGCTCTATCCAGTCTACTCATCGTTTTTAAAACCTCTGCCAAATTTCCTCTCAGTCTTCTCCTCTCCAAGGAGAACAGTCCCAACTTCTTCAATCTATCCTCATCACTGAAGTTTCTCCCTCCTGGAGCCATTCTTGTAAACTGCTTCTACACTCTCTCCAATGTATTTACATCTTTCATATAATGTGGCACCCACAACTATACACAATATTCTAGCTGAGATCTAACTAGCACCTTGTACAAGTTCAACATCACCTCCCTGCTCATGTACCCTGTGCCGAGGACACTAGCTGCTTCAGTAACCCCTCTCTCCTCCTGTCCTGCCACCTTCGATGATTAGATGTCATTTTGTTCAGTTTCACTGTATATATGAACCGTGCGTTATCCACAATGTACCAGTAACCATGCACTCTACAGCTCTTGTGTGAGAGAAAAGTACATACAAGCAATATTAAAGCAGTTTAATTTGATTCATTCATTCATGTTTGTTCCATGATTTGTGTATTTGTATAATCAGGATCACGGTTTTAAGGAACAGAAGACTGTTGTGTAAAATATTAGATAAAGTCACCACAGCGTCACTCTCTCATTAGAGACAGCACTACTGCCTCACAGCACCAGGGGACTGGGTTCGATTCCACCCCGGGTGACTGTCTGGAAAGTTTGCACATTCTCCCTGTGTCTGTGCGGGTTTCCTCCGGGTGCTCCGGTTTCCTCTCACAGTGTAAAGATGTGCAGGTTAGTTGGATTGACCATGGGAAGTGTAGGGGTACAGGGAAGAGGTGGTGGGGGGGGGGGGGGGGTAGGGGTTGGATCTGGGTGGGATGTGCTTGGGACAGTCACTGTGGACTCGATGGGCCAAATGGCCTGCTTTCATACTGTAGTAAATTCAGCCAGTTTGGGAATTGAACCCACACTGTTGGCACCACTCTGAAAAGAAACTGACCCCTCACTTACCAGCAATGACCTCTCTGATCATTAATTTCCATCCATCTTTCACCTTGCCTGACAGGCAAAAATTGTAAATATGGAAGGAGTTTGCTGTTAGGTGCACAAACACATGACACAAGGATCAAGAAATGATCAGCAGACTTTTATTTCCCTTCCTCTTTGACCATTAATGGTATTGTCTCAGGCGAATGAGTAAATTAAAAAGATAATCGAAGTGTCTCCTGTTGAAACATGCTTGTCTGCTTTATGATGAAAATGATACAATGCCACCCTCTGCTGGCGATTTATAGTACTGCAGAAGCATCTGGGAGGCGGGGTTCTCTGAAGTATACTTCATTCATAAAAGTGTATGTAAGTATATTGTGTCCATATTATTGAAAACTGAGATTACAGAAGATGCAAACCAAAGCAGTTTCTTCTATTACTAGATGTCATTCACTACATTCACGAACATTTTTAATCAAGTTGCGGTCTATTAGAGACCTGATTAATTCCATGAGTTTACCATCTGAACAATCTGGCAGAATCACTTGAGGAGTCAAGTGAAACTTATCTCAACATTGGGAACAACAATCTACATTTTGCTTAGTCACAGAGACATAGAGCTGGTACGGCATGGAAACAAGACGCTTCAGTCCAACTTGTCTACGCCAACCAGATATCCTAAACAAAACTAGTCCCATTTGTCAGCATTTGGCCCATATCCCTGTAAACCTTTCTAATCATTTACCCATCAGGTGCCTTTTAAATGTTGTAATTGTACCGGCCTCCACACCTCCTTTGGCAGCTCAGTCCACACACTCACCGCCCTCTTCTTGATAAAGTTGCCCCTTAGGTCCCTTTTAAATCTTTTCCCTCTCACCTTAAAACTATGCCTTTTAGTTTTGGACTCACCCCACCCTGGGGGAGGATTCATAAGGATTGTCTTGTGGGGAAAGGCTAGATAGGCTGGACCTGTAACCTCTGGAGTTTAGAAGATTCAAAGATGATTTTATTTTAAAAAAATTCCTGATAGGGGTGTGGGGATGTGGAAATGAAGTTTCTGCCTGTGGCAGAATTTAGAACTAGGGCCAATGTATTAAAGTAAAGGGCACCCATTTAAGAGGGTGAGGTAGAAACATTTTATTCCCACAGAGAGTCGTGAGTATTTCTGAGGAAGGGTCACCGGACCCGAAATGTTAACTCTGTTTTCTCTTTCACAGATGCTGCCAGACCTACTGAGCTTTTCCAACAACTTTGATTTTGTTGCTGATTTATAGCATCCGCAGTTCTTTTGGTTTTTATTTTCTGAGTATTTAGTATGCTTTTCCTTAAAAGGCAGTGGATGCAGAATCTTTAAATACTTTTAAGGCAGCGGTAGAGAGATTGTTGATGGTCAAGGGGATGAAAGATTATCGGGGAGATGCAGGAATGTAGGCTGAGGTTAAAACCAGATCAGCCACCATCTTATTGAATGGGGGAGCAGGCTTAAAGGGCCGAGTGGCCTCTCTTCCTCCATGCTTGTATGTTTCACCAAGTCCCAAAGAAGACAGGATTGGACAGTTACTCCTTATTCCCCCTCCTTCCTGCCTATGTCACCTCA
Source organism: Stegostoma tigrinum (assembly GCF_030684315.1). Taxonomy (NCBI): domain Eukaryota; kingdom Metazoa; phylum Chordata; class Chondrichthyes; order Orectolobiformes; family Stegostomatidae; genus Stegostoma; species Stegostoma tigrinum. Next base: position 4,889,709 of record NC_081362.1, on the reverse strand, counting down.
TTAATCTGTAGCTTTTTCCTCTCTCTCTCTCTTCCCCACACGCCCCTACTGGATAGAAACCAGACACTGAGAGTTTCCAACATGAAAGAGAAGCAGCTATCTGCCGACCCTCTTTCATCTCCGACACCCAGCGCCAACATCTCAGGGTCAGGGTCCTCACACACTCCACCTACATTAGCACTGGCATCTGACATATGCCCAGTCTCTACACCGTCACTGGCATATCTCCAGGAGTGTCACTGTGAAGGGGCAGTTTTGCAGTTACACAGGGGTCAAAGCAAACTGTACATTCTCCAAAGTTTCCCAGAATTAGGCAGGTTGGAACCCTTCAATTTTTTCGCCTTTAGTGGATTCTTTTGGAAGGTTCCAGATGCTGGGAAATGGTCCCATCCTAACCTTCAAATTCCTGCGATGTTACCAGGGAGTTAGCTGCCTCTGGGGTGCGACAGTGTCCTGAGCGACACCTTCAGTTTCGGCAGTTCTAAGGATGCTCTGACCCATGGAATGTCTGGGTTACAGTTCATTTAAGATCTCTGTCTTCACTCCACGTTATCTTCAGGCACCTGTCAGCACATCGGTAAAAGTTTTAAAAGTATTTCCCCCATTTTCCCTCCTCGAGGATGGCATTCCCTACTCTAACAATGGTTACCTCCAGCACATTATTTCCACCATTGGCTGATGGTGAAAGGTCTGAAGGAGATAATAAAGTGTGAAGCTGGATGAACACAGCAGGCCAAGCAGCATCTTAGGAGCACAAAAGCTGACGTTTCGGGCCTAGACCCTTCATCAGAAAAGGGTCTAGGCCCGAAACGTCAGCTTTTGTGCTCCTAAGATACTGCTTGGCCTGCTGTGTCCATCCAGCTTCACACTTTGTTATCTGGCATTCTCCAGCATCTGCAGTTCCCATTATCAAAGGTCTGAACGAGACAGTTTTAATCGAGGCAGACTGACAGCTATACTTGACAACATAGAAATACAAAAAACTAGAGCAGGAGGAGGTCATTCATCCCTTCAGGTCTGCTCCATCATTCAATAGCATCATGGCTGATCATCTAACTCAGTCCCCTGTTCCTGTGTTCTCCCCCCTACCTTTTAAACCATTTTGGTCCTAAGAACTGGTTTTTGTATTACTGCGTGTGTACTGCTTTGGTTTGCACCTTCTGCGAATGTGAACTTTTGTCAGCAAGAACACCCTATACTTTGATAAATTTTCATAAATGAACTATACTACAGAAAATCAAATGATTTACATTCAGTCTGATGTTTCTCCCTCTGCTTGTGCAGTACAGTCTACACTCTAGCAAAGGTGGTATTGGGTCGCTTTCAGAGTTGGGCAGATACTTGTTAACCAATAGGAACCAACAGGTGAGATCAGGGGTAGGAGGCAAAGTGGATTGATCAGATTAGTCATGATCTTACTAAATGGTACTGCAGAACTCAAGAGGCAGAGTGGCCTACTCCTGTTTCTAACCCATACCTTTGTAACTATTCTGGTATAGAAATATACCTTTTCAGGACTTGACTCAGATAGGAGTCCTCTCCATATCTCCAAACTGGTTCAGACATCCTCAGCATTTTCAAAAATACTGAATGTGATTTAAAAAGAGTAACTGAAGGTGACAGCAAAACTGAAGTAATCTCATTTTGTGAGAGATAATGGGAACTGCAGATGCTGGAGAATTCCAAGATGATAAAATGTGAGGCTGGATGAACACAGCAGGCCAAGCAGCATCTCAGGAGCACAAAAGCTGACGTTTCGGGCCTAGACCCTTCATCAAGAGGGGGATGGGGAGAGGGAACTGGAATAAATAGGGAGAGAGGGGGAGGCGGACCGAAGATGGAGAGAAAAGAAGATAGGTGGAGAGAGTACAGGTGGGGAGGTAGGGAGGGGATAGGTCAATCCAGGGAAGATGGACAGGTCAAGGAGGTGGGATGAGGTTAGTAGGTAGATGGGGGTGCGGCTTGGGGTGGGAGCAAGGGATGGGTGAGAGGAAGAACCGGTTAGGGAGGCAGAGACAGGTTAGACTGGTTTTGGGATGCAGTGGGTGGGGGGGGAAGAGCTGGGCTGGTAGTGTGGTGCAGTGGGGGGAGGGGACGAACTGGGCTGGTTTAGGGATGCTGTAGGGGAAGGGGAGATTTTGAAACTGGTGAAGTCCACATTGATACCATTAGGCTGCAGGGTTCCCAGGCGGAATATGAGTTGCTGTTCCTGCAACCTTCGGGTGGCATCATTGTGGCAGTGCAGGAGGCCCATGATGGACATGTCATCTAGAGAATGGGAGGGGGAGTGGAAATGGTTTGCGACTGGGAGGTGCAGTTGTTTGTTGCGAACTGAGCGGAGGTGTTCTGCAAAGCGGTCTCCAAGCCTCCACTTGGTTTCCCCACTTTCGCCATTTACAATCCGACCCCACCACCCAAGACATTTTTCCATCCCCACCCCTGTCTGCTTTCCGGAGAGACCACTCTCTCCGTGACTCCCTTGTTCGCTCCACACTGCCCTCCAACCCCACCACACCCGGCACCTTCCCCTGCAACTGCAGGAAATGCTACACTTGCCCCCACACCTCCTCCCTCACCCCTATCCCAGGCCCCAAGATGACTTTCCACATTAAGCAGAGGTTCCCCTGCACATCTGCCAATGTAGTATACTGCATCCATTGTACCCGGTGCGGCTTCCTCTACATTGGGGAAACCAAGCGGAGGCTTGGGGACCGCTTTGCAGAACACCTCCGCTCAGTTCGCAACAAACAACTGCACCTCCCAGTCGCAAACCATTTCCACTCCCCCTCCCATTCTCTAGATGTCATGTCCATCATGGGCCTCCTGCACTGCCACAATGATGCCACCCGAAGGTTGCAGGAACAGCAACTCATATTCCGCCTGGGAACCCTGCAGCCTAATGTTGTCAATGTGGACTTCACCAGTTTCAAAATCTCCCCTTCCCCTACTGCATCCCTAAACCAGCCCAGTTCGTCCCCTCCCCCCACTGCACCACACAACCAGCCCAGCTCTCCCCCCCCACCCACTGCATCCCAAAACCAGCCCAGCCTGTCTCTGCCTCCCTAACCTGTTCTTCCTCTCACCCATCCCTTGCTCCCACCCCAAGCCGCACCCCCATCTACTTACTAACCTCATCCTTGACCTGTCCGTCTTCCCTGGACTGACCTATCCCCTCCCTACCTCCCCACCTACACTCTCTCCACCTATCTTCTTTACTCTCCATCTTCGGTCTGCCTCCCCCTCTCTCCCTATTTATTCCAGTTCCCCCTCCCCATCCCCCTCTCTGATGAAGGGTCTAGGCCCGAAACGTCAGCTTTTGTGCTCCTGAGATGCTGCTTGGCCTGCTGTGTTCATCCAGCCTCACATTTTATAATCTCATTTTGTCTCTTATTTTCACTGGAATCGAACACTGTCCTTTGTTATTTACAACCCACAGTAAAATAAATAACAGGAACATTCAAAATTCAAACATGCTATTTTAATGAGCTTGTATTTGTTAGGCTTTGATTAATGATGCATAGAACTTCCGCAGCATCTGATTAAACAAAACGAAATGACCCCTAAAAAATCCTGAGGATGCCAGAAATCTGAAAAAAAAAGCTGGAGAAACTCAGCAGGTCTGGCAACTTCTGTGGAGAGAGAAAGCAAGTTAATGTTTCGGGTCCAGTCACCCCTCTTCAGAACCAACTCCTCCCCACAAGAACTGAAGCTGACAGTAAGTGTGAGTGTGGATGAAAGACCCTTCCCAGTTAAAACCCTTAATGTTCAGTCAATGTCCACTATGAACCAAGATGTGGAGGTGCCGGTGTTGGACTTGGTGGGGACAGAGTCAGAAATCACCAGGTTACATTCCAACAGGTTTGTTTGAAATCATAGATCATAGAATCCCAAACTGTGTGGAAACAGACCCTTCAGCCCAACAAGTTCACACTGACCCTCAGAGCATTCCATCCAGGCCCCATCCCCCGATAACCTACCTCACCTACACACCTCAACACTACAGCCAATTTAGCATGCCCAATCCACTTAGCACACACATCTTTGGACTTTGGGAAGCCGGAGCAAACCCACGCAGACACGGGGAGAATGTGCAAACTCCACACAGACAGTCGCCCGAGGGTGGAATTGAACCCGGGTCCCTGGCATTGTGAGGTTGCAGTGCTAGTCACTGAGCCACCGTGCCGCCCTCGCAACCTTGGAATGCAGCCCCTTCATCACCTAACGAAGGGGCACCTGGTGTTGTGTGACTTCTCACTCAAACCAAAGCTTTTCAAAGGTTATGGAGGCAGGGACCCAAGTGAGGGGGGGGGGCGCGGTGGCAGGGCAGGGGGGGTGGGTGGTGAAATTTCAGGGTACAGATGACTGTCATGGAGCTGTGTCTGAAAGACTCCCTGGTGTAACAGTGTCCTCCTCCTTCACAGCCCCTCCACTACCACACCTCGCACACACCACCCTCACTCTGTTCCTTCTTGCTGGTAACGGTTCTGAAAGGGTTAAGGTTTGTATGAGGCTCCTCCAAATCTGTTGACGCACACAGTCAAGGGTGGGGAACCAGAAGTCCCAAGAGCATCAGATTTGTCTCCCTCTGGCTCCCAGTAGTCTGCCTAACTGGCCAAGGGAATGTGTATCTACTGCTGTCAGGTGATAAACTCTCGTGCTAAGACTAAATGCCTCTTCTTGTTAGGACTCATCAGTGCAGCATCCCCTTCCAGCTTTACCAGACAGAAGTATTGGAGGGGTCTTGTCATGCAGTGGCGATGTCCTTACCTCTGAGCCAGGTGTCCTGGTTTCAAGTCTCATCCGCTCCAGAGGCAAGCCCTAACATCCCTGAGCAGGCTGATCAGAAAGATCAGCGAAGGAAGTCCTGAGGAAGGGTCACTGGACCTGGAACATTAACTCTTTATTCCACAGATGCTGAGCTTTTCCAGCAATTTCTGCTTCTGTCTGGGAGGGAAGGCGCCCATCAGATATATCTCCCTCTGGCTCCTGATAGTCTGAGGGACTCTGAGGGAATGTGAGTCTATTGCTGTCTCTTGGTGCTAAGATGCTGAGCTTTTCCAGCAAATCCTGTTTTTGTCGGGGAAGGAAGGCTTGCTGACAGCACGCTGTCCGCCAACCAGCAGCTGCTGATTCCACCGCAACTTTGGGTGAGGGGATTGTGACAATTTCTGAGCTTCAGGATTGGGGGGTGGGGGGGATAATGTTTGCTGACCTGAACGCCTTGGTTTCCCATGGGTGCAATGAGGCCAGCTCCAAAAATGCACCCTGCATGTTTCCCTCAACTGGCTGCATAAAAACTGAGGGGGCCGGGCATGGGGCCCCGGGGGCTTTAAAGTCAGCTGGCTCCCCGTGAAGCTGGAACCTGTGTCCCCTGGGTGCATTGATCTGGCCCTCCCAACTGCCAGCCCAGAGCATTACCCGGCACCCTGAGAGAGACACAACGTTTAGGGAGGGAATTCCAGAGCACATGGCCCAGGGCAGGGCAACACTGATGGGCGGTGAGTATCAGAATGGGTAAGAGGGCAGAGTGGGAGGAGCGTGCAGACCTGGCCTCGCCACTCGTTAATATGAATAAAATTCTGAGGAAGGGTCACCGCACCTGAAACGTTAGCTCTGTTTTTTCCTCCACAGATGCTGCCAGACCTGCTGAGCTTTTCCAGCAACTCCTAGTTTTTGCACCGTGAATATTGATTCTTTGACAGTGTGTGTCCCCCCAGTCGTCTGAGCCTCCTTTTGAACTTCAGCTCACCCCACGTGAACTTCTCCTGTTGTCCCACCCATTGCACAGGGACAATGATCCTGCTGATCCCCATGTTCATGGAAATTCGCCCCTGGAAGATTCAGCGCCCCGTCAGCTCTTAGTTTGCAAGTTTTAGCTGACTGTGTGTGTGGTCCCCTGGAATGTTTTGTTTGTGGAGACACATGCCCGGGCTCTGCTGATCAGTCAAAAGCTCTGACCAGGCAGAATTAATGCGTTGACAATGTCCCTGTATAATTGCTGGAAAGGGCGGACAATTAACAGGGGCAGTGCACAATTATGCGGAGCTCTGCGTTGTTCTGAACTCTTATTTATTCTCATCAGAAGGTATTTTCCAGCCCTTCATATACAGTGAGGGGTGCTGTGCGGTGGGGATACGTGCACACTGTCTGAGGGGAGTTTTACCCAGTCTCTCCTCCTGTGTTGTGAATCAGTCTAACTTTTCCTGAAGAAGGGTCCAGACCCGGAACGTCAGCCTTCCTTCTCCTCTGATGCTGCTTGGCCTGCTGTGTTCATTCAGCTCCACACCTTGTTATCTCAGATTCTCCAATTGCCACTCTGTCTGAAATAACTTGTCCAACAGTAGCTGACAGAGCCAGCCCGTTCTGTGCCTGGGATGTTCGGAGTGAGCTCCCTGTGTGGGCTGGGGAGGGAGGGAGAGGGGAGTGAGGCAGGTTTAGCAGAGCTGGGCAGTTTAAGGAAGTTTGCAGAGCGCTTTGAGAGCTATGTGTGCCGGGCCCGGGCCCTGGAGAGGAGCAGCGCCACACTGGAGAAACAGGTGGAGAGTATCAGGCAGATCGAGGAACTCTCGGGTCTGGGGGGAGTCTTTATGGAACAGATCGACCAACAGCAGCAGAGTCTCTGGCGGCTACTCAGGGACCTGAACATGCTGGAGAAGGAGCTGAAGGACATGAAGCAAATCTTGGAGCTGTTTCACACCAGGTAACTTCTCTCTCCCTTTTACTCACTCTCATTGTTACTTTTTGTCTCTTGTTCACTGTATAGCCCAGCACCAAGTAAAACAAAAAAATACCCCTTCAAAGTAATTCTTAGACTCACAGAATGGTTATGGAGCAGAAGGAGGCCATTCAGCCCATCCTGCCGGCACTGCTTCTGTGCCCCAATGCCAAATGTCTGCCTTTTCCCCAAGTCCCAGCGCACCGTCTATCCAAATAACCATGCACTTTCCCAGTTTAATGCCTCAATTGAACCTGCTTCCCCCACACTTCCAGGCAGTGCATTCCAGGCCCGGACTATTTGCCCTATGAAAAGGATTTCTCTCTCACCTCACCCTTACTTCATTTTCGGCCCCAAGCCCATCACTTCAAATCTGCACCTTTTTCTTGCTCCTTTTAGAAATGGGAACAGTTTCTCCCAATGGGCTCTGCCCAGCCCCCTCATGCTTTCGAAAACCACTAACAGATCTTTTCACAGTCTCCTTCTCTCGACTTCTTCAATCTATCCTCGTCAGTGAAGTTTCTCATTCCTGGAATCATCCTTGTAAATCGCTTCTACACTGTCTCTCTCCCTCCGACCTGTTCACTTTTCGCCCTATAATGTGGTGCCCACAACTGTACACAACACCCCAGATGAGGTCTAACAAGCATCTTATACATACGTGTTCAACACCATCTCTTTGCTCTTGTAGTCCATGCCCTATTAATAAAGCTGAGGGCACTGTGAGCTTTATTAACTGCTCCCTCTCTCTGTCCTGCAACGTTCAATGATCTGTTCACATATACCCCCAGCTCCCTCTGCTCCTGTACCCCCTTTGGAATTGTTGACCCTATGTTATGTTGTATTTCAATGTTCTTCTGATCAAAATGCATCACCTCACACTTCTCCCCACATGACCTCATCTACCTCCCATCTGCCCGCTCCCTCAACTTATCAAAATCCCTTTAGAGTTCCACACTGTCCCCCTCAGTCTTCCAAGTTTCGTGTCATCCACAGGATGTGACGCTGTCCCCTGCACAGCAAGATCCAAGTTGTTAATGTAAATCAGGAAAACCATGGGTCCCAGTACCACAACTTCGGGGAACTCCCTGACAAACCTTCCTCCAGCCCCAAAAATATGCATTGGCCATGAAACTCTGTTCCCGACTGTTTGACCAATTTGGTTTTCATGTTGCTGCTGTCCCTTTTATTCCGTAAACTGTAACTTTCCTCAAAAGTGTGATCCTCACTAATGTTTCATTGCAAACTTTGTACAATAATGGAATGATCCAGTTCGAAGGTATTAAAAGCGTAGGCAGAAATTGGAAAGACGTGCGCCCATTTTCTAGTCAGATAGTGTGGGCATTGTTGGGGGAGGGGTGGAGGCTTGATTTAAGGGTGAATCCCCCAGCAGTTGAATGATGCCACCTTTGGGCAGTGTCGACACCTTGGGTACCAAGAACAGTTTGAAATTATTTCCTTTCCCTTCTCTTGACATCCCTCCTTCTCTCTTCACCCAATCCTACACATTCACATTCCTGCTCCCTCATTCCTCTACTTCTTTCCCAGTACTGAATCTCCCACCGAAGCGGATGTTTGCCCGCTGGGTGGGCTGCACAGATTCAGGAGGGTCCTGGGTTCCACGGATATCACAGCCTGGTCGACAGTGAGCTGTAAGGCATGGCTGGTCCAGAATTTGGCATTGCGTCAATGCTTAGAAATAAAATCAGAAAGATCGCCACATTCCATCCATGACAACACACGTTCCCAAACAACTCTGTGCCAGTCACACTCTCCTATATCAAGCTATGTGCTTCTACCCACCCCCATGTTTGTATATGTTGCTGCAATGCTCTCCATTCGTAGCAGCCCATTCCCTCCACCTATCACCCTTTGCCCTTACACCTAACAGCCAATTTGCTTAGTATCTACCGTGAGTAGGCCTCAGCAACCAAGCAAAGATGAGGGAGACTTAAGCCCTATAAAATGAAGTTTGAAGTGCATATTGCAGACTTTGTGGCATTGAAAAAAATTCACTCTTTCGCAAAAATCTATTATTGTATTTGCATCCTGCCAACAAGATAAAACCTTACAACAACAAACATTTCGTTCGTGTACAGCAAGCCTTACAATTCAATGCCTCACATCAAAAAGCCTGAAACCGCTTATCACTGTCAAATCTGTAAGGTTGAAGTAACTGTGACACTGTGACGGTGTGTAGTTGTGAAATCAGCCATACTGCGCTAAGCCAGGAATGTTTCTCGACACACCGAGTGAAACAACAAGAAATTATTTATAAATATAGAATCCTTACTGTGTGGAAGGAAGCCATTCAGCCCATTGAGTCAACACCTACCCTTCAAAGAGCATCCCAACCAGACCCACGCCCCCAACCTACATTTTTCCCATGGCTAACCTGCACATCTCCGGACACTGTTGGCAGTTTAGTACAGCCAGTCTACCTAACCTGCAGATTTTAGGACTGTGGGAGTAATTTAGAGGAAACCCACGCAGACACAGGGAGAATGTGCAAACTACACACAGACAGTTGCCCGAGGTTGGGTCACTGGCGCTGTGAGAATGCAGTGCGAACCATTGAGCTACCAGGCAGCCCTATGCCAGTACTTTCAAAGGTTTGAGGGGCAGCACTTTTAAATGCTTTGACAGCTTCCTTTGGTGAGTGTTTCTGACAGTTTTGACAGTGTATCTGTCTGGATGACAGTTCCAATGAATCACTGAATTGTTGTTGGGCAGAAGGCAGCCATTCAGCCCATCATGCCTACACTAGTTCTATTCCCTCGCCACAATCTCCTGCCATTGCCCTATTTCCCTGTACGCCATTTCCATCCAAATAATCATCCAGCATCCTCTTGGATGCTTCAAACGTTGGGCGGTCATGAGGGTTATGGCCCTTTTCTGCACATTTCAATCATGACAAAAAGGCAGCTAGTCTCTCCCAGTAGTGTCCCAGATCCAAATGGGCAATTCCAGAAGATTCCACTTAAGCCACACCTCCAGGTTTCACACTGCATCTTTGGTCAGAGGCAGCTGGCGATTTTAAACAGTTAGCTACCTCCGCACATACCCAGCATAGCTGGAAATCATGTCAACTGCCCCTCATCTCCGAAACCCCCCAATCCCATCCCCCAGTCATCATGTCCCACCCCTCCCCTAATGAAGAAGAGCTCTGAAGAAGGGTCACACCACACCCACAACATTAACTCTGTCTGTCTCTCTCTTTCTTTCTCTCTCTTTTTTTCTCTCTCCACAGATGCTGCCAGACCTGCTGAGTTTCTCCAGCCTCTCTGTGGGTCGGGACCTATTGTGGGGTTTAAGAAGGATTGCTGGTGCCATTGAAGAAAATGAACTATGACTCCTGTGTAATCTTAGTTGAATCGCTGATGATTGGGAATTGCTCATGGCTGAGAGATTTTACCTCTTTCGCAACTGCTACAATTACGTGTCATCCTTGTAATTTTGTTCGTTAAACTAATACAGCCGTTAACAGGCCATTAATCGTCAACATTGCGAAGGGCAGCAGAATTATAAGTGAGCAAGTTGGCCAGGCCAGATGAGTTTCAGCCATGGCCCACCACCAAGGGTCCTGTATGTATCGTTTTACTTGCTCCGTGGTTGCAAGTTCACTGGGATGTGGGTGTCGCTGGCTAGACCAGCATTTGTTGTCCATCCCTAATCGCCCTTGAGACGCTTGCTTGGCCATTGCAGAGGGCAGTTCAGAGTCAACCGCGTTGCTGCAGGTCTGGAGTCACATGTAAGACAGACCGGGTTAGGATGGCAGGTTTCCTCCCCTCAAGGGCATTAGTGAACCAGGTGGTGTTTATACAATGATCGATGACAATTGTCATTCTCACCAGCTTTTGATTCCAGACTTTACTAAATTAATCTCAATTCAGTAGCTGGGTGACATTTGAACGCACACCCCCTCCTGCTAGAGAATTAGCCCAAACCTCTGGAATATTAACCCAATGATGTTACCACCATGCCACTGTCAGCCCACAAATGATTTGATGTGGGCTGCACAGGTGCTGTCAGACCTGCTGAGCTTTTCCATCAATTCCTTTTTGTGTTTCTCATTTACAGCGTCTGCAGTTCCTTTGGTTTTCATGAGTAGAAATAAATTGATTTTGCAAAAGCTATCTTTCATTGTGACCCTTGTCTTGCTTTCAGACACAGAGCTGAATATGAGAAAAACAAACAACTTCAGGACACCTTTGAAAACTTGAATAAGGTAAGCTTCTTAACATTGACTCTTCATAGTCATTGCTATCGAGCTTATAGCGCAGAAGAGGCCCTTCAGCCCATTAAGTCTGCACGGACCTATCTACACTAATCCCACCTCCCAGCACGTAGCCCATAGCCTTGAATATTATAACATTTCAAGTGCTCACCAATTGCACAGCATCCCAGGGGAGAACAGGACAAAAGATTAAAGCTTGTTGTCAAGTTGTGGCTCTTTGGATCTCGTCAACACCATGAAGTGTTGAATCCCTGCACCAGCACATTTCTGAATTTGCCCAGTCCCCAGTTTTACTTCTCCATAAATGAATGGGTTTTGAATGAGTTAAAATTGGGCCTTATACCTTCAACTCTGAAACAGATGTTAATATCATTGTATCAACCAAACCCAGGCAGGAATGGTCAACTTAATTGAAATCACAATCTTCTGGTGGTGTGAGAATTAACTAAATGAAAATTCTAAGGCTTCACTTTGGTATCCTTGTCATCATCTCTCTCTTTTATGCTGTATCCTCAACTCGAACTTTTAGGAATTTCACCTGTTGTTTTTGTTAGTTGTGAATAACATTCCAAATCTCAAATTTTCTAAATGAACTTAAGTTTATCCATGTTGCAAAGCCTAGTAAACCTTATCATAGGATCCATATGGTGTGAAAACAGGCCGCTCAGCCCATTGAGCCCACACCAACCCTCTGAAGAGCAGCCCATCACCCTGTAATCCTGCATTCCCCATGGCTGAGCCACCTAGCCTGCACATCCTGAACACTACGGGCAATTTAGCATGGCCAGTCCACCCTAATCTGCAAATCTTTGGCCTGTGGGAGCAAACCGGAGCACCTAGAGGAAACCCCGCAGACACGGGGAGAATGTGTAAATTCCACACAGACTGTCAGCCGAGGCTAGAATTGAACCCGAGTCCCTGGCGCTGTGAGGCAGCAGTGCTAACCTCTGAGCCACCGTGCTGTAATCTTATATCCATTTGGGACCAGAATCCAAATAGGTGAATAACTCAACAAGAATTAAACTGCACTTTGTTTAATTCAATGAGTTAAATTTCAGAATAATAGATTGCTGGGGCCAGAAACTTTAGTGAAGTCATGAGCTGTACAAGAATGTATTATTTTTGTTTTTAGTTATTAGAGAAAGGAGAAAAATGAGTATTGTAAGGGATTTCTAGCATGACCAAACGACTTCTGATCACTGTTACTAAACCATCAGCTGAGATACTTTTCTGTTAATTTCACTTAAATTTCCCTACAACTTGGCTAACTGTTCCATGATTCTGCTGAAGTTGTGCCTTTTCAATAAATTTTAAAATAAATGATGGAGCAAAGTGAGTAATTCAGGGGTCTCAATTGATACAAAATAACCTGTAAGCATTTGGGGTTTATCTTTAAATAAGTTAATAAATGCAGCTTTTTGTGTTGTAAAGTGCATGGGAAACTAGTCACACAGATTGTTCAAGATCTAAGAACTGAAATTGCCCGTTGACCTTCAGAGAGATGTTGGAGAATAGTCGAAAGGTGTTGGAACATAGGAACAGGAGGAGACCATTCAGCCTCTTCAACATTTTCAGATACTTGATGAAATTATAGTTGAGGTGTATCCCAACTCTATTCGCTCACCCTGAGTCCAAGTCTCATAATGCCCTGGGCTATCAAATGTGACATCGAAGATTAAGACCAAGTGAAGTGAATAGGTCACCCTTTCTTACCTTTACGAGTGCCTCTGTGGAGTTCCAACAAAGTAATAGGTAACGTCCCTATTTCTGAGCCAGGCGTTTCTGGGTTCATGTGTCTGTCAGGAGCAGGTTGATCAGTCTGTGGGCCTCGCTGCTGTTCCCCAGAGGACAAACGTGTGAGTGAAGGTGTGTAAGTTAGAGACTTCCCAAACAAGGTGCAGCACTGACTGGGCACCTCGAGTGAAGAATATTGCTCCACTGATGTGTCAGTCAGCGCATGTCAGACATGGTGCAGTGTTGAGTTGGGAAGACCACCAGGTGGCAGAAGTGAGCTAGAGCTGATTGGTTGGCAGGCAAAGTGGAGGTACAGTTAACATCATTAGAGAGGGAAGGAGGTCATTACAGGTCATCAAATAGATAATTTGCACATGCACAAAGTGTCATCATTGTGCTGATACTCTGTGTCGTTGTTAATTGTACATTAAGTAAAGGTTCAATTCCGTTGAAGTGGTGAGTGTAAACTCTATATCAACATATGCTCGTCTATGTAGGAACCCCAACAGGTCTCAGCAGCGAGTCGTGGGGGTGGGGGTGGTTTCGTCTGAGTGACTGCCCCCTCCTCCGTGGTTACATTACACCTGGTTGACCTTAAAGACAGAGGCCCAGTGAGCACAGCAGGGAATGGAGTGTGTAATCATTCTCCAAGACCAAACTGTACTTGAAATTTGACACGTTTCCATGATTTACTCTTTGTCTCCTTTAGGATCTGTCACAGTTTAATTTGTCTTGACTTGGTTTCAGTCGATTCCTTTACAATAGTGTAACAAGGTCCCTGGTTTACAAGTGTCTGGGTTAAAAATGCTCAAACTTATGAATGTAATCTCATATAGGGGTGTAATGTTAATGGCCTGGCATATGAATACCCAGTTTATGTTGCCCTACATTGTGTTCTGACTTGTATGAATTGACTTGTAACTGAACAGACACATTCATAACCTACAAACTACCTATATAGAGTCATTGAAACCCCTACACTGTGGAAGCAGACCATTCAGCCCATCAAGTCCACCCTGACCCTCTGAAGATCCATCCCCCCTCCTGCCTTATCTTTGTAACCCTGCAAATCCCGTTGCTGATCCAGTGGAATTGGTGGTCAAGGTTGGAAGCGAATACCCATATTGCATATTGCTGTAAATAAAAGCTAACAGTTTGTACCGATTAGGCTCCTGTTTTATCCTTCCTGCCTAGTTACCTCGTGGATGTGAGTTTGCTCGCTGAGCTGGAAGGTTAGTTTTCAGACGTTTCGTCACCATTCTAGGTAACATCATCAGTGAGCCTCCGACGAAGTGCTGGTGTTATGTCCCGCTTTCTATTTATCTGTTTAGGTTTCCTTGGGTTGGTGATATCATTTCCTGCATTGGTGATGCCATTTCCTGTTCTTTTTCTCAGGGGATGGTAGATTGGCTCCAAATCAATGTGTTTGTTGATGGAGTTCCGGTTGGAATGCCATGCTTCTAGGAATTCTCGTGCGTGTCTCTGTTTGGCTTGTCCTAGGATGGATGTGTTGTCCCAATCAAAGTGGTGTCCTTCCTCATCTGTATGTAAGGATACTAGTGATAGTGGGTCAACCTCCCAGCTCAGCAAACAAACTCACATCCAGAACCTCAACCTGAGCTACAAATCTTCTCAAAGCTCGCTAGTTACCTCGTGTAGAGCATGGCTGTAAACACAACAGCGGGGTGCTCCCCCTGTGCCATGAGAGGATATTACAGCCAATAGTCAGTCAGTGCAAGAACTGGATTGCTAGAATGGAAGGTTTTGAAAGTCTCACATGCATGTCATCTTCTTCATCTCAGAACGCAAACAAAGCTTTATTAAGGAACTTAGAACTGCAGATCCGTACCCAGCTCCTGCAGGAAGATATAAACTCCATTAAAGAGAGAAACAGGAAGGTACGTGCCGACCGCCTGTAGTCTGTCAATTATTTAACAATTCTGTGTAACGATGAGCTAAGTAAGGCATTCATGCCTGTCAATAATAAACAACCACTGCTGTGCTTTTGTCCTGGAACTTACTTTAATTTGAAGGTTTGCATAGTTGTGTAATGACTGCACAATTTAGTGTTTGCCTGAGGTTCCAGAATGTGTAACAAACACAAAGTTGCTGGAAAAGCTCAGCAGGCCTGGCAGCATCTGTGGAGGAGAAAACAGAGTTAATGTTTTGGGTCCGGTAACCCTTCCTCAGAACTGTTCAGAGGAAGGGTCACTGGACCCGAAACATTAACTCTGTTTTTCCCTTCACAGATGCTACCAGACCTGCTGAGCTTTTCCAGCAACTTTGCTTTTGTTCCCGATTTACAGCATCAGCATTCTTTTGGTTTTTTTCAATCCCAGAATTTGTGATCATTTTCCAGATAGCAGCTTAAATAAACAAAATAAAACCTCTTTGAAATGAGAGAGTGCAAAATATTTAATAAAACCCCCCAAAGAACAGCAGAAGCAGGAAATGAGAAACAAAAACAAAATTTGCTGGAAAAGCTCAGCAGGTCTGGCAGCATCTGGGGAGAGAAATCAGAGTTACTGTTTCCGATCCCGTTCTGAGGAAAGATATAGCTTTAATGTAACAATTTTTCTTCCTTTCTCCAGTTTGCAAATAAGGATTGTACCTAGGTACCTCTGTACCTAAGATAGCATTGTAAGTGGTGATATATGAACTTTTCACTGCACTCGTTTGAGTACATGTGACAATAAAGCTCGTTCAATTCAATTCACAGGACCTGAAGCATCAACTCTGATTTCTCTCCACAGATGCTGCCAGACCTGCTGAGCTTTTCTAGCAATTTCTGTTTCAGTTTGTGTAAAATATTGATCCAGGTTTCAGCAGTACAGAGACCTTTGTAACTTGTGTTGGGAGCAGCAGTTTCTGTTTTTCTCGCTGCCCTATCTTTGCCCAAGATTAATGGTTTCTTTCTATCTACCCCTTGAATTATTTCTTCAGAACAGCCTTAAGACTGTTACAAATGCAATCAAATGATGGCCTCCTTCAGAATATCACTTGAGGGGGAAGCCCTGGTGTGTGTCTGTGTGAAAGAGTCTATTTGTCATGAGTTTCACCAGACTCTGTATCTATTGCTACTGATTGAAAATGATTTAAAGTGATCACTGCTTGACTTTCTGACATATTTCTCCGCTGCTCACATTCTGCAGAATCTAGCAGAAATCCAGGATTACCTGAATGTTCTGACGGATGTGCGCCAGTCTATAAACTGTGAAGCTGCAAAGGGGACAAACTGGGAGGTAATCTAAACTAGTGGAGCACAGAAAGTTGTTGAGCTACAGGTTGCGATCATAGTTCGGATACACTTGGGTACAGAACAAGTGAGGTTTAATCAAGGTTCTGTGTGTGTGTGTGTGTGTGTGTGTGTGTGTGTGTGTGTGTGTTTATAATCCAGAACTTGGACATCATGCATATAAGACTCAGTGCTCAGCTGAGGTTGAACCACTGGATTGATACCACTTTATTAATGTCAGTGCTTTATAGAATCATAGATTCCCTACAGTGTAGAATGAGGCCATTCAGCCCATTAAATCTACACTGTCATCTGAAGAGCATCCCACCCAGATACACCTCCCTACCCCATCCCTGTAACCCACCATTTCCTTTGGCTCATCCAACTAACCTGCATATCTTTGGACTGTGAGATGAGATCACTGTTCTCTAATGGTCCTACTAACCCACACAGGCTCCTGATGTTTATAATGTGAAGTTAAGTCAGTCAGCAATGACACATAAATTCATCAAGCCCCCCTTGTTGCCAGGAAGTTTTCCCCTTTCTCTTATCATCAGCCAGGGGGTGCAGGGTTCATTAAAATTCAACCTTTGACTAGAACTAACAGCTTACTATCTGAGGCTTCCTGGAAGAGGAACAGTGTCGGTTCTTATCCTGTCATGACCATAGCTAGTTCTCACAGGTATTGAAGGCCAGAAAACATTTCCTTATTGGGAGGTGATGGTCTGGTGGTGTTATTGCTGGTCTGTTTAATCCAAAGACCCAGGAAATGACCTAGGGACCCAGGTTCAAATCCTGCAGATGGTGGAATTTGAATCCAATAAAAATCTTGAATTAGGAGTCTCACAATGACCATGAAACCACTGTCTATTTTGGGGAAAACCCATCTACTTCACTGAAGCCCTTTAGGAATGGAAATCTGCCATCCTTACCATGTCTGGATCCAGACCCACTGCAATGTGGCTGACGCTTAACTGCCCCTGGGATGGGTGACAAATGCTGGGGTGATGCCGTCATCTGTGATTGAATAAAAATAAACAAAGTGCATATTTTAAACCCTGCCTCAGTGGTGTAGGTGTCACAAGGCAGGCCATTGTGTACTTCTGCAGTCAATGTTGCCTTCCTCTCTTCAGCCATTCCATTCCCTGCATGTGCGATTCTTAGGGGTTCACTATGATTCAATATGTAAGCACAAAACAGAAACAAAACTTAGCCCAAGGCTAAAGACTATCAAGAAGAAGGAAAGGTGTTTAACATATGGGGAATGGGTTAATCTTACAAAGTCAGGGAGAGAACATTCTTTGTTTTGGAATTTATCAGTTCTAAAATTTTTAGATTAGAAGTCATTGGTTTGAGAAAGTTGTACCCTCTTGGCTGTTCTTGCCTTTCTTACAGGGAGAAGAGAATGAGCTGGCAGTGGAGAAGGGATCTGCACTGACATCTCAGTTACACAACGGCGAGAGCGACCCCAGTCCATTACAGAGCCAGGAACAGAGTGAGGTCAGTTGGTGTACAAAAACATGCTGTAGGAAATCTAGATAACAAAGTGTGGAGCTGGATGACAACAGCAGGCCAAGCAGCATCTCAGGAGCACAAAAGCTGACGTTTCGGGCCTAGACCCTTCATCAGAGAGGGGGATGGGGAGAGGGAACTGGAATAAATAGGGAGAGAGGGGGAGGCGGACCGAAGATGGAGAGAAAACAAGATAGGTAGGGAGGAGGTTTTACTCTAGGAAACCTAGGCAAATTTGAGGGAAGCCCTGCAGAATTCCAAATAGCTTCCTTCTGAGCTGGTTGTCTTTGTCTGTGCTCCAGCAGTTCTTAATGCATCTCTGTCATCTCAATCTTTTTGCTGTTGGAGGCTTTGTTGCAGTTATATAGGCCTCGAGCTGTGGAATTCAAACACAGCATTTGACAAAGCAAGTTTTGCACAGAATTATTCCTTTCTCCCGGCCTCTCAGCATTTCTTTCTTTCCCTTTTACTCTTGTGGATTTGTCCTTTCGAAGGAATCTGAATCATTTACATCGATCATATTCTGTGTTAGTGAGCACTCTCTCCCATTCTAACCACCCTCTGACGACTCCTTTTATCACTGGATTTAACAGCAATGATCCTGTACTTACAATCACTAGTTTGGGATCTATCCCATGCAGAAGTACTCTCTCAGTTTCTACACTGTCCAATCCGTTCAGAATTTTAGCAAACTTCATTGGACCTCCTCAAAATCTGCAATTTTAGAAATAAACATTCTACACCCTTTTCAATCTTTCCTGTTAGCTGTGCCATCTGTGAGACATTCTTTATATTTCTTCCTGGTGTTTTGATTTATTTTTAAGGTTGGGAATTGGAGTGCAATGTCTCACTGAGAGTAAGTTTTGAGTTTCCACTTGCATGGTTTTAAACTATTTTTGAATGTTACAATCTAGTGGATTTGCTCGTGCAAATGGGCAAAGCGAGATGCAAGATAAAATGTCACACTTGGCAAACACCAAGGATTAGACAATGGTTTGAGTGGCAGTGAATTAGTGCAGGCTGATTCGGGAGGGGGCTGGGGTATGTTGCTAGGTGATACAGTGAGGCACTTGGTTAAAAAGCTGCCAGACTGCAGTGATGGCCAAAACAGTGAAATGCAAATACACCTAGATTATCCTATTTTAAATGTTCAAACAGCAGCAAATCTGAGATTGTAACAATTTTGGAAAACTAGCATCTGGAGGATACTGGGCACTGGGACTTTAGATTTAAAGACTGTTTTATAAAGTTGAAGGTTTGGCTTCGATTTCCATAGAAGTGGATAGTTTAAGGAGCACTGTCATTTTTATTCACCTGCAAGCATGAGCAGGAATAGGCCATTCGGCCCCTCAAGCCTGTTCAATAAGCCCATTCCTAAAACCCCACATTCCCAATTGCCCCCTGTAACATGGAGAGGAGCAGGATACCTGCTGTCCAAGATTTTTAATCCAGTGCGTTGCATTGGTGACTTTCTGTGCGAGCCCAGTCAGTTACAGGCCATTGCAGGACTTGTCTGGGAGCAATTGTGTCATTGTCTTGGGGCACATGTACTCTTCCAACTCCCAGGTGCCACCTGCCTGGCAGAATCACAGGAGGAGGTTGGCTCTGGACGCTGTGTAGAAGCGTGCCATTTCCCAACTTGTGGTATCCGACCTCTATTATACAACAGTGGTATCGTGGTCCGAACGGCTGTGAAGCAGATCCTGAAATCGTACAAGGTGCTACAGAAGTGCTGCTGGCATTGGAGCGGGTGCTGGATGGGCATTGGGAGGACATTTCTGAACAGCCTGGTCTAACCACTGTGTGTCACCGTCAGTGAGTGGCTGGGGGTGGGGGTGGATGAAGAGAAATTTGCTGCTCCACCTCATTGACGTGTTCATCTAAAACGCTTTTGCCCGCCTCCTAGCTCAGAGCCAGAGCTAGTTCTATTTATCTTATCTTCTCACGTACCTCCTTGCCCTTCTAAGTGGTAAAGGCCATGAGTCTGGAAACTGTTTTTCCATGTGACTGGTACTAGACAAATGCAAGTTGCCGTTGTAGGATTTGGTGTCACGCAACATTAGACCCACATGTGATGTGCTGCACTATCAAATCGGTTTGACCCTGGTGTCATTTCTCATTGTTGCAAATACCTTGAGAGCCTCTAATTGCCTGTTCTGTGTGTGTACATAACTCCTGACTCAGAAACTGTTAAAACCTATTAAAACTTATTGCTTTCAAACTGTTTCATAGAAGCGTTGCAGTTATTAAAAATGGCGTTGGCGAACTGTTTCAGTTTATCCCCTGTGGATGGGACGTTAGCTCATAGATTGGTCTGTCATTGCAGTCTCTTGGCAGCCAGGCAGCAGTATCATCCCACAATCTGGGCTCCAACCCAGTTCACCTTATTATGAGAGGGGCAGAAGCCTCTTTAATTCTGCCTTCGTTTTATGATGAAAGATTAAATACAACTTCAGACAGCTAGTGCCATCTGGAGTCTGTTTTATGGTCGCGTAAAGGTCATCGCGATCCAGTTTTAACTCTTGTCCATCAACATCAGGCTCCCTGTGGGAGCAACCTGTGATGTGAACTACTGAGATTGGTGCCACGCTGACTGGTTTCGGGTGATGGATTAGGATATTTTAGGCAAAGAAACAATGGATTGATTTTCCTTTGGATAGATTACCATGGGAAACAACCATTAAATAGTACACAAACAAAGCTGGAAAAGCTGTGCAGGTCTGGCAGCATTGATGAAGGAGGAAACAGAGTTACTGTTTCGGGTCCGGTGACCCTTCCTCAGAACGGTTCTATTAAATAATACAAATCCGAGAGAAACCAAGGAACAGCTTCCTCATGAGATGGTCAAGTCTTAAAGTACATAGCTGCGAGAATGGTGAGGGAAGACCACAAATACCTTGAATGGGAGTGCGTGCTTGGTTATCTTAATGAGAAAGAATGGACCCTGTATCCATTGGAGTTTAGAAGGATGAGAGATAATCGTAACAAAATAATTAAGAAGATCCTGAGGGGATTGGATGGGATGGATGCTGAGAGAATGCGGGAGAGACTAGAACTAGGAGGCATCATTTGAAAACAGGTAGCTTTCCAGTTCTGACTGAGATGAGGAGGTCTGTTCTAACCAAGGATTCTGAATTTTGTAACTCCCTTCTTCAGAGGGTGATGGAGTACAGGTCGTCACATATTTTTACATTAGAGGTTGATAGAACAAGGGAGTTAAGAGCTTTGGGGGTGACAGAGACTGTAGAATTTAGGCCCAATCAGATCAGCTATGATCTTATTGAATGGTAGAGCAGGCTGGAGGGGCCGAATGGCTGCCTCCTGCTCCTAATATGTACGATTACACAAACGCGATAATAAAGACTTGACACCATTTCAATCTTATTGCATTTAAAGACAACAGCAGTGGAGCAGCCGACCACAAGAAAGCATGAAGGTGACCCGGGTCAGATGGAGTCACACAGAGAGCAAATTGAAGTCTTGGCGACACAGATGGGAGAAGCCGAGAGGAATTTGGAAAAATGTGCCAATGAGTGTCAGTGTGTCATCGGGTACCAGCAGTTGCTGGACGACGAACTGGAGAGCTACAAGAAGTTTGTCGCAAGTGAAGATTCCAGGTACGTAACAGGACTTCTCACCTGCCCATAATAAATCACCCAACAGTGGAAATCCATTAAAAGGTGGATCTTGGGGTCCAAAAAGTGAAACTGTGTTATCACTTAAAAAGACACTTAGAATCATGGAAACCCCACAGCATGGAAGCAGACTATTCAGGCCATTGAGTCCACACTGACCCTCCAAAGAGCAAAAATCAAAAGTTGCTGGAAAAGCTCAGGAGGTCTCACAGCGGTGAAAACAAAAAATCATTTTGGGTCTGGTGACCCTTCCTCAGAATTTCCTCCAAGGAACCTCCCAACCACCCACCCTATCCCTGCATTTCCCATGTCTAATCCACTTAGCCTGCATTACCCTGGACACTATGGGACAATTTAGCATGGCCAGTCCACCTAACCTGCACATCAGGGAGACCACACAGACACGGGGAGAATGTGCAAACCCCACACAGACAGTCGCCCGAGGGTGGAATTGAACGCGGGTCCCTGGTGCTGTGAGGTAGCTTTGCTAACCACTGAGCCACCATACCACCCAGCTTCTCTTTTTTTTAACCAGTAAAGTGTAGAATTAAATAAATATTTACATCTTTTGGGGTCCCTGAACTATAAGTGAATTTGTGGCATATTGAACAATGTTACAATAGACGTCCAGGCATCAGTCCTGCTTTACAGCATCAAGGTTTGATGCTTAGTTTTCATTTCACATGAATGTTTCAAGATTATTTCGGAAGAAGTGGAGACTTTATTTTGCTGTGAAATGTAACTGTATCAATAGCAGGAGGATAGCTTCAAATGATCCCTTGGAGGGGGTGTGCATGATATTGTTAAATAGCTTGTCAGCTACAATAATATTTATATTTTACGCTTCCATTCAGGGGGTGATGGGTGAAAGAGACTCGCTGTGAGTTAAGAAACAAAGTGACAGATTTCTGAGAAATTGTCAACCAGTTCATAATGAAGCCTGTACAGCCTATAACACCTTGCAAAGTCAGTTAGGAAGACTTCTACTATAAAATGAGACCTGAGCTCCACTGACTCTTGGCAAGTGTGTGTGTGCTTTAAATTTTCAGGAGTCACATTCAGGTTAAACTCTATTTAGGATAAAAAGGTCTAGAGCTGGATGAGCACAGCAGGTCAAGCGGCGTCAGAGGAGCAGGAAAGCTGACATTTTTCTGAACAAGGGTCTAGGCCCGAAACACCAGCCTTCCTGCTCCTCTGATGCTGCTTGGCCTGCTGTGTTCATCCAGCTCTACACCTTGTTATCTCAGATTCTCCAGCATCTGCAGTTCCTACTATCTATAGACTCTATTTATCTTTGATTCCTTCCTCTTCACTGAACTGACCCAGAACTGTGAGAGTGAAATTTTTTGGTCATTAATCACAATGCTATCCTTGCCTTGTGACATTTAATTCTGAAGGGAATGCCATCTCTGCCATGGCTTGACCTCCCAAACATACTTGACCCATGCTGCGGGGTCTGACACAGGGGAACAACCGCAACAGTTGAGGATGCCCGCTCTGGCATGTGATGCCCATTACCAGCCTGTCGATTCCATCCATCTGTTCAGCTCCGTGGCAGCAATGAAAGTGGGGTTGTAGTGCGATGTGTTTAAGTGATAGTATTCATATTGAATGTTTGTGGCCCTTTTGCTGCCAGTATTATGAACAATCCCTTTTCTCTGTCTCTTGATTCAATGACCTACTTGGCGCAGGCTGCTGGCATTCCAGAGATTGGATTCTGTTCGGTTTGTATCTTCATTCATTGGCTGTGTGTGTCGCTATCCATCTCTTGTTGCCTGTCCCTAACTGCCCTTGAGAAGGTGGTGGTGAGCTGCCTTTTTGAATCACGGCAGAATGTGTGGGGCTAGATGCGCCCACAGTGCTGTTAAGGAAGGAGATTTTGGAATTTTTGATCCAATTACAGTGAATAAATGTTGACATATTTCCAAGCCAGGGGATGGTGAGTGGTTTGGAGGGGAACTTGCAGCATGTGGTGCTCCCATATATCTGCTGCTCTTGTCCTTTAAGGTAGTAAGAGAAACCTTGGTGAATTTCTGCAGCACATCTTGTAGATAGTCCACACTGCTGCTTACTGAGTGTTGGTGGTGGAGGGAGTAAATGCTCAACGTGGTAGGTGCGGTGCCAATCAAGTGGCTGCTTTGTCCTGGATGGTGTCAAGCTTCTTGAGTGTTGTTGGGGCTGCCCCCATCCAGGCAAGTGGGGAGTATTCCATCACACTCCTGACTTGTGCCGTGTAGATGATGGACAGACTTTGGGGAGTCAGGAGGGGAGTTAGTCGCTGCAGAATACCTAGCGTCTGACCTGGTGTTATTGCTGTGGTATTTGTTCGACCAGTCCATTTCAGTTTCTGGTCAACAGTAACCCCCCAGGATGTTGGTATCAGGGATTCACTGATTGTGATGCCATCGCTTATCAAGAAGAGATGGTTAGATTCTCTCCTGTTGGCGTTGGCCATTGCCTGGCACCTGTGTGCCATGGATGCTACTTGAAGGAACTCTGATGCATCTTTTAGGCATTAGTACATGGACCTTCCACTGCACTGGCACAGTGCCAGCTACCAATTGGCGCACCATCGATGTTTGATGGGATCTCCGCAGCAGGCCTTAAAATGGATAAAACTCTGAGTTGGGGGTGGGGGGGGGGGAGTGGGTTGGGTTTCCCTTTTCCTACAACTGCAACAACTGAGCACATTTTAACAATAGCCGCATTGTTTCCGGCCTGGAATATTGTGAGAAAGAACCCAAGGTGTTCGCAGGCAGGATGGTTGTGTGCGCTGGGTATTAGCAGTGAGAGAGTAAAATGATTAGGAACTGTCACCAACTCAAGGGTTAGAAAATTGTGGAGGAATTTGATGGAATGCAATTTTCATAGACCTCTCCTGCTATGTGTTAGAGATCTGTAAATAATTAATTCTTGTTCAGCCATTAAACTGATCATTTTCAACTTTCAGATCACAATCTACTCTGACTGAAGTAACCACAATATCAACAAGCAGTCGATATGACAACACAGATGTCCCACCCATGAGCAAAGGTCAGATGTAAATTAGAATGGGATCAAAAATTAAAGTTTTTCGTTACTCAGGGGATCCTGCAGTAATTTATTTCATCCCAATGGTGCCCGGAGTCTGGAATTATTTCCTAATAGATTTTGAAAGAGGTGGTAGCTGCTGTTTGCAGCAACTTTCAACATTTTGAAAAGAATCCCAGCCTATCATGTTTGAGTGATTATTTTTTAAACAGGTTTGACTTTTGACAGATCCAGCAGGAGGAGAAACATCTTTTCATTCATATACAAGCCACAGATGTCCCTGACTGTAGTTCTGAAGAACAGTCAATTGACCCGATTCACGGACTTTGCTTTCTCTCTACAGATGCCAGCTGACCTGCTGAGTTTTCCCAGAAATTGCTGTTTCTGTTTCAGCATGTACTGCCCGTCCCTAGTTGCCCTTGAGAAGGTGGTAGCAAGCTGCCTTCTTGAATCACTACAGTCTGTCTGCTGTAGGTGGACTCACAATGCTGTTTTAGGGTTGGAGTTGTTGGCTTTTTGACCCAGTGACACTGAAAGAATGGCGATACGTTCCAAGTTAGAATGGTGTATAATTTGAAGTGGAGCTTGCAGGGGCTGGTCATTCCCGTGTAATACCAACCAGCAAAGCAGCAACTTTGAAAAAAAAGTTGCCCGAGACTTTCCGAGATACAAAAGCAATGAGTAGGTTTGTAACTTTACACAACTGCATTGAGATTCGTTAAGGGTGGGGGTGGGGACGAAGTGGATCAGATGAGGGATGGAGGTTTGTGCCTCCATGATGAAAGCCCTGGGGCCAGGGTACTTTTCACCCTTGGCTGTGCCCACTTTGACCTGGTTGGGATTTGTGAGTGGGGTTGGAGGGATAGGTGAAGGTGGGTCAAAGTGAAGACCCCAACCCAGAAACAGACATTGAAAATAATGCTAACCCGGCCTTGCCTTCTCTATCCCCACCCTCCAGCAAGAAAGCACAGATGCCCGTCACTCTTTAATGAGTTCTATGACCAATAGATTCTCAGAACTCCCTAAGTGCTCCAGTGCCCTGTTGCTGGGTTGTTGAGTACAAATAGATTTTGAGAAAGCATAAGATATTTTCCTAATTACCATGACATCAATGTTCTTGAGGAATAGGAGAGGGTTTTCACTGATGCCATTTTAGAATAAAGATATATGCCTAACCAATTCGGTAATGATGGCCCTACCATTGCTTTGGTTTTAAGTTTGCTTTGATTTAACTGAAGATTTGTTGAACTGCACTCTCAGCTTATCAATCTGCAAAACAAAATGACCTTCTATTTTTGTTAGACATCACAGCGGCTGCACTATACAGCACACCTCTTCAGGCCAGTGGAATGGCGCTCTCTAGGAAAATGTCAAAGAGAAAGGCTGTCACTCCATCAGATGCCAGGTGCAGTAGTGGAGCAGACCAGGAATGTGCAAAGAAACCTTCTGAATCGAGTGAAGACCATAAAGTCAGTGCCAGTGAGGATGAGGAAGAAGACGAGGATGTTGAGTTTTATTCTGATGAGGGAGAAGAGGCCACAAGACCAGATGATGTACCAGATGGAGCACAGATCAGTAGGCTTTATAACGCCCTGTGTAATATAGTCCTGGACAGAATGGGAAGACAGAAAAAACCAGAACCACCTGTAGCAGCATTATATACCAAAGGGCACTATGTGTTAGTCACAGGTGAAGCCAGTTATATGGACCCTTTCTTCTGTACAACAGTTCCCACAAGGAGTCAAGTGATTGTTACTTTTGATATGGACTCTCTACCGCAGCCCGAACAACCCACCCCTTTAAAATACAATGGTGATGGTGATGGGGCAAAAGAATTTGACTCCACTAAAGAGAATGGCAAAGACCATGTGGGTGAAAAAGAAGATGAAAAGCCAGACGATAGAAAACCAAGTGCTAATGGAGAACTGAAGAGACCGACAATATCGCCGTCAATTTCACCCTCAACTCCACCACCGCCAGATCCTTCTCAAGTCTCAGATTATAAACCCACACCTTTGAATGGCCCATCTACACCACAGTCAGATGTAAATGCTCCTGATCACTTGGAATCGAGAGATGTTCCTTCTGGACAGAAGCAGAAAGATGAAGGAGGAACCGTGATCACTCCAAGCCAGCCACTATCACCTGATCTTAAAGTCGCAGAGGAGCCAAAGTATCGGTACTACGAGAAGGTAGAAATGACCGAAGCCGTTGAGACATTTAGAGATAATAAGCTGGAGACTTACTCGGAGACTTCCACCATTGTAGAGACCACAGTGGAAAAGACAAAACAGGAACAGAAGACCAAGAGGTCCTGAGTTAAGACACACACACATACAATATTTACAAATGTAATTTTGCATCTCAGAGTTAAGGCTTCACCGCAATGTATGCTGACAGTGAATTGCAAATTGTTTTCTTTCAGGAATTTAATTAATGCCAGGGTCAGACTGCGAATGAGTGTTTAATAGTTTGCGTGTGTTATTCACAAATAAGCCTCTTTGAAAGCTTAAGTATCAGATTCATGAAGAAAGTATGGGTCACTCTGCTTAACTTCAGCTAAAAGCCTTGCTTCATGTCATCAATCAAGTTGAATTTCTGCAGCAATTAGAGCCGACAACAAGATTTTAAAAGAAAAGAATTGACAGAACTTTATTGGGCAATTGTTAGCAATAATTAAATAAGGGGTTTACTCCTATTGACACAATGCACGATGAATAAATAGAACCTTTTAAGCAAGATCAATATGTTATTTAATTATATACTTTGAATTGTCTTCCAATTGATCATTAGATTTGCTTTGTAAAGAAAACTGCAATAAAACCAACTGGTTTAGATAATCTGCCCAATGTTTTCAATTTTCATGTGTTGTAAACCAGCTCAAATTGTCCATGGTAACATTTTCAGGTTTTTCCTAAACAAAGGCGGATTAATTTGTGTTCTGAAACTACAGCTGACAAAAAATCTACTCCTGTAGCTGTTTTCTCATCAAAGTTCTCATTATTCAGAAAGTGCAGCTATTAATGTTAATTAAGAAACCAAATGTTTATCATGCATAATTTATAATGGAATGCAGGGATAATTTGAATTAAGTGACTTCAAAGTAAGAGGAATATTTGTAATATTTAATATATTTTGGGGATGATTTAGTGCAATCCTAAAATTGCAATGTTTTTCAATTACCTTTGAATGATTTTTGTTTTATTCATTCTCAGGGTGTCACTGGCAAAGAAGCATTTATTGTGCACCTTGGGTCAGTCAGTATGGAGTGACTTATGCAGCATAGTGTGGAGTCATGTCTGAACTAGAGCAGCAAGTTGAAAACGTGAGGAATCAGTCGTGTTGTGACGACAAGCCAGCAGCGAGCACAGGGGCTAGGTTCAAATCCTGCCTGCTCTAGGAGTGTGGAATGATGTTTCTGGGCAAGTTGATTAGAAAATGTCCAAAATTGGGATAATGAGGTTGCCGTTATCTTGTTAGAAAAATATATCTTTAACACAGAAAGTGGTGGGTTAGCCATTTTCTCAATGTGACATAGTCCCCCTGCCCCCATGTTCCAAATGCACTCCTTGATGGGGCACATAGTTCCCAATCCAATACCCCAGGGGTGGCCACACCAGTGCTTTGTGCCTGACAGGAAAGAGAGCACCATATTTAGGATGGAGAGCCCTTTCCACATGGGGTTGAGAAAGAAGATAATGCCTTTAAGACCATGAGATATCGGAACAGGATTAAGCCATTCGGGCCAAAACATCTACTCCACCATTTCATCGTGGCCAGTATGTTTCCCAGCCCCAAACTGCCACCTTCTCCCTATAATCTTTGATTGCTTGACTAATCAAGAACCTATTGATCTCTGTCCCTACCTATATCTGTCTCTAACCCAATTTCCCCCTACATTTTTCCTCCTTTGAAATCTTCACCTTGCCCCTTCCTTTCCCCATGCCTAAGGTGCCAAATCAATCTACCCCATCCCCCGACTTACCTCAGTCTGAGATCCATTGGGAGTCCCCTGGAGGTCTGGCTGCTGCCCTGGCAGTGCACACGCCCGTCCTGAAGATAACACCTTCTCCCAGTGAGGAACAGAAGTCTTAGGGTCTCAGTCTGCATCAATGTATCCTTCCCTCAGCACATAGTGGCTCTGGGACAGACTTGTTGTTGGATTGCTGGTTCACCACCAACCTTTTCTCCAGAGATTGTGGAATGATTAGGGATGGAAGTGGAAAGGGATACACTTGTTGCAGAAGAAGCGCAGCGAAGCTTCAGTAAACTGCTCCGTACCAGTTGAGGAAACAGCAGAGAATTAATTGGGAGATGCATTGAGACGCAGTTGAAGGTGCGTTCCCTGGAGTTAAGAGCAATGAGAGTATGGCAATCACAAGGGGCTTCAGAGGATGGATGCTGAGAGGTTGCCAGTTCTTGGCTAGACAGTTTAAAGCTAGGAATCAGAATCTCAGGTCGTCCATTTTGGACTTAGTTGGGGAGAATTCACCATTCAGGAGGCATAGAATCTCGGGAATTCTCTGTCTCAGAGGGTTGTGGAGGCTCAGCCATTGAGTATGTACACAACAGAAGTCAATAGATTTACAATATGAAAGGAAATATGCAAATAAAGCAATAATATGGGTAATCACAGAGTTGAACCGATAGGTCAGCCATGATCCTAATGAATATTGGAACTGGCTTAAGGGGCCAAAAGGCCTACTTCTGATCCTGTTTAATCTCTTCTTATGCTATTGGTCTTTACAGTACTGAAGCTTCCAGTTCAGAAATGACCAGAGTTAGTACATCAAATTTCATAAGACTGTAGATAATACTTCAAACTTTGGCCTAGTTGCCCTACAATATTACCTAAAATTCAGTGGATGTTATGTGTTGTCCTCCAACAGTGATTATGTTTCAGAGGTACTTCATTGATTGTAAAAATAGGGGCCTTGGGACATACTGAGCTGACCACATATTTGTGCCATCACTCAAATTACCTATTTTCACTCCCGTTACATCAACTGCCTCAGTCAAATCTGCTGAAATTCTTATCCACCTCTTTGTAACTTCAGACTCGACCATTTCCACATATTCCTGTCTGGTGCCCCACTCTCTACTGCCGTCAGGTTGAGATAATCCCAAGTTGTGGGCCCATGTTCATTCATCATCTGCGTACTCAGTGACCTACGATACCTCCCAGTTAAGTAATATGTGAGTTTTGAAACTCTTGATTTTCAAATCCCTCCAAGCCCTCAACTCTCCTTATCCCCTATAACCTCCAGCCCCATAATTCTCATCGATCTTGTATTGCACTTATCCTGAGCAAAACCAATTTTGATCATTCCAGTATTGGCAACTATGCCTTCTGCTGTTTAGACACCAAGCTCTGGAATTCCCTCTCTAAACATCTACCCTCCTGCCCCTCTCTAAGCTCTATCAAGAGGATGTTTAAAGCTTCTATCTTTGACTGAGATTTTGCCCTCTGCCATAATATTAAAGTTGTATGGCTTGGTGTGTTTGATAATATTCCTGTGAAACATTTTGGGATATTTTGTTACATTAAAGGTGTTTATATATGGTTCTATAGTATTGTTGAAATCATATAAGTTGCTTTATGTATACAAGGCTTTTTCATCATTTTGGTAATTCCCTTTGAAATTTGGTATTTTTATGACTCTGGCAGTTTGAGGTTAGCCCTGGGACCATCCACGATTACAATTTACACAACTGTATTCGGAGGAATAAGGAAGGTTAAACCTTAAAGGTTAAACCTCACGATGTAAAGGAAAGTATTTTTTTTCAGTTTGCTTTGGGGACAGGAATGGGCAATGCAATATTTCCTAACCATATTGTGAAAGTGGTATTTCATTCTCGCCATTTATAACTGACATTATATTTAAATAGTGAGCAAATTGGTAAACATGCAGACAAAACGAAATTGTCTTCATTGCTCAGTCCTTTGAGTATGGGAGTTGGGATGTCACATTGTTGTACAGGATATTGATGAGGCCTCTTCTGGAGCACTGTGTTCAGTTCTGGTCGCCCTGTTATGGGAAGGGTATGATTAAACTGAAGACTGTTCAGAAAAGATTTACAGGATGTTGCTGGAAATGGAGGGTTTGAGTTATAAAAATAGGTTGAACGGGCAGGGTACGTTTCCACTGGAATGTAGGAGGTTGAGGGGTGATCTTATCGAGGTTAATACAATCATGAGGGTAAGGTGAATAGCAAAGATCTTTTCCTTAGGATAGGGCTGTTCAAAACTAGGGAAGCATATTTTTAAGGTGAAAGGAGAAAAATTTAAGAAGGGGCAACATTTTTATCCGGAGTGTGGTTCGTGGGTGTAATCAACTGTCTGAGGAAGTGATGGGTGCAGATGCAGTTAATGTTTAACAGACATTTGAGTAAGTATATGAATAGGAAAGATGGAGAGATAATGGACCAAATGCAGGGAGGTGGAACTAGCTTAGTTTTGGAACTGGGTCGCGAAGGTCTAGTTGAACCAAAGGGTCTGATTTCATGCTGTATGACTCTATGACTCAATGAGCCTCACTGCATTTTGCTGCTCCTTGACGTTCTTAGCATATTGCCCTGGCATATAATTTGAGCTTTTTCTTACAGCTAATAATATGAGCCAATGGAATCTGGAGTTGAAATATACGATTGAAAATATTTTTGCAAAGCAGTTATAGTTAGTCACCTCATACTACAGCTCTTGAGTTTTACTGTCAAAAGACATACGTTGTAACTTTTCCTGTTGCACTGATCAGGACAGAATCACAAGAATGCCACATTTCAAAGGCAACAACAATATATGCTGCATGAAAATAGACTGCTGATTGTTTGTCAATAGCTTTTACAGACCCGGGTAAAATTACTGAATGGTTGTTGACTTACACCAAAACAATCTCTAACCTGTTATAACATAACAAAGTGTGGAGCTGGATGAACACAGCAGGCCAAGCAGCATCTCAGGAGCACAAAAGCTGACGTTTCGGGCCTAGACCCTTCATCAGAGAGGGGGATGGGGAGAGGGTTCTGAAATAAATAGGGAGAGAAAGGGAGGCGGACCGAAGATGGATGGAGGAGAAGATAGGTGGGGAGGGGATAGGTCAGTCCGGGGAGGACAGACAGGCCAAGGAGGTGGGATGAGGTTGTTAGGTGGGAAATGGAGGTGCGGCTTGAGGTGGGAGGAGGGGATAGGTGAGAGGAAGAAAAGGTTAGGAAGGCGGGGACGAGCTGGGCTGGTTTAGGGATGCTGTAGGGGAAGGGGAGATTTTGAAACTGGTGAAGTCCACATTGATACCATTGGGCTGCAGGGTTCCCAAGCGGAATATGAGTTGCTGTTCATGCAACTTTCGGGTGGCATCATTTTGACACTGCAGGAGGCCCATGATGGACATGTCGTCTGAGGAATGGGAGGGGGAGTTGAAATGGTTCGCGACTGGGAGGTGCAATTGTTTGTTGCGAACCGAGCGGAGGTGTTCTGCAAAGCGGTCCCCAAGCCTCCGCTTGGTTTCCCCAATGTAGAGGAAGCCACACCGGGTACAGTTGATGCAGTATACTACATTGGCAGATGTGCAGGTGAACATCTGCTTAATATGGACAGTCATCTTGGGGCCAGGGATAGCGGTGAGGGATAAGGTGTGGCTCAAGTGTAGCACTTCCTGCGGTTGCAGGGGAAGGTGCCGGGAGTGGTGGGGTTGGAGGGCAGTGTGGAGTGAACAAGAGAGTCACGGAGAGAGTGGTCTCTCCGGAAAGCAGACAAGGGTGGGGATGGAAAAATGTCTTGGGTGGTGGCGTCGGATTGTAGATGGCGGAAGTGTTGGAGGATGATGCGTTGTATCCGGAGGTTGGTGGGGTGGTATGTGAGAACGAGGGGGCTTCTCTTGGGGCAGTTATGGCAGGGACAGGGTGTGAGGGATGTGCTGTGGGAAATGCGGGAGACACGGTCAAGGGCGTTCTCGACCACTGCGGCGGTGTGGGGCGGGGTGTAGTTGCGGCCCTTGAAGAATGCGACCATCTGGGATGTGCGGGAGTGGAATGCCTCATCGTGGGAGCAGATGCGTCGGAGGCGGAGGACTTGGGAATAGGGGATGGAATGTTTGCAGGGGGGTGGGTCGGAGGAGGTATATTCTAGGTAGCTGTGGGAATCGGTACACATGCACTATAGATCATTGCTCCCCTTGAAATTAGGCATTCTTGCACTGATCCTGATGTGTAGAAAAAGAAAAAGCTGTCTGTTTTCTCATCTTCCCTCAACAGGTTGATCATTTTGTTGCATGTAAAGTGGAGAGAACATCTGCCCTATTATCAAGTTATAGCTTTCTGAACTTGAGAAGGTAATTATCTCAGAATGTGATGGCTGATTTATCTCTTCTTCCATGGCTAATGTGCGTCACCAGCAAACTCACATTTATTGACCATCCTTAATTGCCCTTGAACTGATGCCTCCACTAAGGGGCATTAGAGACCAATTTTCTTTTTCACAGCTGTTGATAGTTTTACTGTTGCCATTACTGACACCTGCTTTCAATTCCAGATACATCCAGCTGCTACTGTAGAATTTGAATCTGTGCTCCCATAGCATCAACAGGAGGTCTAGACTACTAGTTAAGGCTACTGTGCACAGTTCTGGTTGCCACATTACCAACAGGATGAGGATGCTTTGGAGAGGGTGCAGAGGAGGTTCACCAGGATGTTGCCTGGTATGGAGGGTGCTAGCTATGAAGAGAGGTTGAATAGATTAGGATTATTTTCATTAGAAAGACAGAGATTGAGGGGGGACCTGATTGAGGTCTACAAAATCATGAGGGGTACAGACAGGGTGGATAGCAAGAAGCTTTTTCCCAGAGTGGGGGACTCAATTACTAGGGGTCATGAGTTCAAAGTGAGAGGAGGCAAGTTTAAGGGAGATATGCATGGAAAGTTCTTTACACAGAGGGTGGTGGGTGCCTGGAACGCGTTTGCCAGCAGAGGTGGTAGACACAGACACGTTAGCATCTTTTAAGATATATTTGGACAGGTACATGGATGGACAGGGAGCAAGTGGACACAGACCCTTAGAAAATAGATGACAGGTTAGACAGAGGATCTTGATCGGCGCAGGCTTGGAGGGCCGAAGGGCCTGTTCCTGTGCTGTAGGTTTCTTTGTTCTTTGTTCGTTGTTTGCCATAACGCCACCAGAGATAGTTTTCTGAGCAGAGTCATACAGACATAGTCATTCAGCACAGAAACAGACTCTTCAGTCTGACCAGTCCATGCTAAACATAATCCCAAACTAAACTAGTCCCACCTGCCTGCTCCTGGCCCATATCCCTCCAAATCTTTCCTATTCATGTACTTGCAAATATCTTTTAAATGTAATTGTACCCATATCCACCACTTGCTCAGAAAGTACATTCCACACATGAGCCACCCTCCAAGTAAAAAATTACCCGCATGTCTTTTTTAAATCTCTCTCCTCTTCCTCTAAAAATATGCCCTCTAATTTTGAAATTCCCCCGTCCTAGGAAAAAGATACCGACCATTAACCTGATTCTTATTTTTTGTCTCCACATGCAGAATTTTAACCCCCCCCCCCCAGCAAAATTGGACGTGTTCAGGTTCTGGTAGAGGTTTAAAGCATGAAAAATTCAAATTTTGACCCCAACTCATGTCCAACTTGTTCACTGCCCATTTATTACAAATCAGAAGTGGGAATCCAAACTGCTCTTGTCGTCACTTTGAATCCTGTCAGAAGTCACACAACTCCAGGTTATAGAGCAACGAAGGAGCAGTGCTATGGAAGCTTGTGTTTTCAAATGAACCCATTTGACTATAACCTGGTGTTGTGTGATTTCTGACCTTCTCCACCTGAAATAACTGCACAGAGGCTGGTATACCACACATTTATTTACGTGTGCAATTGCTTTTCACTTGTGCACAGTACACTGGCTGTCACCAACCAGGTTGGAGCCAGTCATCAGAACTAAGGAGATTCTAAATCTCCTGGTTTTATATAACTTTTTCCCCCCGCCATCCATGTGTGTGTGTAAGCGCAGGACACAGTGAAAACTGCAGATGTGTAAATAACTTTATTGATAAACACCCATGTGACTAAAAGAACTAGTGTCAAGCAGAGCCCCTTTGGTTAAAAGCTTACGTGAAAGAAAACGTGAGGGGGAGGGCAGGGATCAAATCAAAATAGAGTTTGAGGGGGAAATATAGCACTTCACACCCCGCGGTGCCCTCCTCTCCTGAAAGGCATTGAGAGAGCCGATGTATAGCACGTGCTCCTTCTCCAGGGAAACCTGGGCGCAGATGTAGCCATGGCAGAAGGGGCAAGCAGTTGGCCATAATGAGCAGCTCCACAGCCCGCTGCTGGGACCTGTTAATGCCCAGCTTGGCCAGGCCCAGGAGCAGACCCATGGGGAGATCTTCTGACCTACCCACCCCGCTCTGTGCCAGGTGCCCAAAGATCAGGAGCACAGGGCTGAAGTGCAACAAAAACACAAAAGGAGGTCTCTGAGGTAACTGAAAAAGGAGAATGAGCACTCACACCCCATTTATACATGGCCCACAGACTCCACAGCGCCGCAAAACAGACAGTTGGGCTGGGAGTCCTTGTACCACCACAGTCTGTGGTTACGTGGGGCCGTACATGCAACATCCTTCCCCCCAGATCCCCGAGGGAAAATGGAAGGACTCCCGAATAGAGAGCCCTCCACTGGGGATCCCCACCACCATGTCGTCTCCTGGTTATACTGATCATCCAGGGCTTTCCTGATCGGTCCAGGATAACAGCCGCAATTGAGAACCTTGTAGTGAATGAGGTCCACCTGGTCCCAATCACTAAAGCACACCCAATCCAACACTGGCACCTCCACACTTTGTATATTATAATGAGGCAAGACTTCTTGTTTGCACTTCATTCAAATGTTGACAGTGTCATGGACCAGTGAACTAAACCTGAGATGAGAGGCCAGGGTTCAGAGGGTTGCAATTGGCTTTTGCAATTAACCACTAGTTCCAAAGGGTTTGCCTGGACATCCTCCCATGAACAGACACTGCAGCTCCCTGCCCCCTTACACACCCACCGTGATTTCTCACTCCCCTGTCCTCACCAGGTCTTCCCTGACCCTGCATTCCCATGGCCTCCAATCCTCCTCCCAAGTTGGATTCTGAAACTGCTCCCCACTCCCCAAACCCCACCCCCACCCCAGATTGCCAGGATTAAGAGAAGTTCATTAGTCCTGGCAGTATCCCTTGCAAGTGGAAGAACTTGTGGTGTTTCTCCAGTTTTGGAAGAGTCTTTAATTTCTGAATAAATCAGATCATATTTTTGAGACCAAAATGTGAAGAGTAAACTGAATCACTGCCATGAACTCATATGGTCAGAGAGAGTCAATAATTAATAACTGGCTGTACATTGATAGTCAAGAATGTGTTTATCCCACAGACACACAAGCTAAATTTCCTATTACCTTCACCAATTAGCTGCTGACATTCCTTAATAGTAATCGCAGCAAATTGAATTGTACTGCCTTGATATTTTTTAGATGATGCATGCCATAGAACATGATGGAACAAATATTATTTCCCTTTCATGGGGTGTGGGCTTTGCTGATAGGGCCATCATTTCTAACCAGCTGTAATTGCCCTTCAGATGATTCACTGGGAATGCAGAACCCCAGGCTAATATTCTGAGGATATGGCCTTGAATCCTACCTAGCCTTTTGGCGAAATGTGGGTTGAATTAAAATCTGGAAAGAAGCGGGGAACAAAAGCGTAGTCTATTCTCAGAAATGTGATTGTTGCAAAAACCCACCGGTTCACTGGTGCCCTTTCAGAAGGAAATCAGCCATCCTGATCTGACCTACATGTGACTCCAGACCGACAGCAATGAAATTGACTCTTACCTGGGCAATAAGTAGTCAGGCCTAGTCAGTGATGCTCCCATCCCACGAACAAATTAAGATATAACGCAGAAGACAGTTAAGAGTCAACGCATTGCTGTGGGTCTGAGGTCACATGTAGGGCAGACCAGGTATGGATGGTAGTTTCCTTCCTTGAAGGGCATTAGTGAACCAGATGGGGTTTTACAACAATTAATGTTGTGGTCATTGACACCGAGACTAGCTTTCAAACAGAGTCATAAAGTCATAGAGATATATAGCACGGAAACAGACCCTTTGGTCCAATTCGTTCATGCCTACCAGATATCCTAAATTAATCCAGTGCCATTTGCCAACATTTGGTCCATATCCCTCTAAACCCTTCCTCTTCATGTACCCATCCAGATGCCTTTTAAATGTTGTAATTGTACCAGCCTCCACCACTTCCTCTGGCAGCTCATTCCATACACGCACCACCCTCTTTGTGGAAAAAGTTGCCCTTTAGGTCTCTTTTCAATCTTTCCTCTCTCAGGTCAAACCTATGCTCTGTAGTCTTAGACTCCCTTATCTTGGAAAAAATACCCTTGGCTAATCACCCTGTGCACCACTCCCCCATGATTTTATAAACTTGTATAAGTTCACCCCTCAGACTCCAATGCTCCAGGGAAAATAATCCCAAGCTATTCAGCCTTTCTCTATAGCTCAAACCTTCCAACCCTGGGAAGATCGTTGTAAAGTAAATCTTTTCTGAACCCTTTCAAGTTTCATAACATGCTCCCTATAACGGGAGGTCAGAATTGAACGCAATATTCCAATAGTGGCCTAACCAATGTCCTGTATAGCCACAACATGACCTCCCAACTCCAATACTCAATGCGCTGGCCAACTGAGACAAGCATATTTATTGATTAAACTTAAATTACCATGCTAAGATTCAAACCTATCCTACTGGTATCTCTGGATTACCAGATCAGTGACAACACACACTGTCTCCCCCAGATGCATGCTTTATCAATGTTTCTATCTCGACTTAACTTCCCATTGGACAGCCAGTTCTATACTTCGCACTTCCTTGGAAAGACTGCCAACATAATCATGTACCCTGCCTATCCTGGTTATAATCTCTTTCAACCTCTTCTGTTGGGCAGAAGATACAAAAGCTTAAATACATATTCCAACAGATTCAAGAACAGCTTCTTCCCTGCTGTTATTAGACTGCTGAATGGACATTTCAAATTTAATGTCAATCTTGTTCTTTGTGCTCCTCCTCTGCAGCCATAACATTTTATTCCTCACTCTGTTCTATTACCCAAATGCACTTCGTATGGTATGATCTGTCTGTACTGCACACAAAACCAAACTTTTCACTGTACCTAGGTGCATGAGACAGTAATAAATCAAATCAAATAAATACAACGCACACGTGAACTGTTGCATTCCTGCATGAATTGGTTCTGAGTCATATCATTGTGTTTTTCCTGTACAGTTTGTGACAGAAACTGGATAATATTTAGCAGTGTGCCAGCAAACATTTCCCTTTCTATCTGCCTGGGTCAGGAGAAGCGAGTTCTGCCACTTCTCAAAAAATTCAGTAAATATTGCCCCGATAGTGTGAAGTGTCATCTGATTAATTTGAGATTGAAAAGTTCAACCAGAAGACGAAAGGACTGATTAGTGGGAAGTGAATTTCTTTGGTAGGGGGAGCCCAGAGCAAAGAGGCAGAAGCTAAGAACTTTAGGTGAGACCATTCATGAGCAATGTCAGTTAGCACTGAATAGGGAGTGGAGATATGAAGCTCTGTCTTTCTCGAAAAGGTGTTGAGGTAGTGGGAGTGTGGTTTGTCAGAAATGTAAAATCTGAGAACTGCTGGATTGTTGTTAGGCAAGAAGGGTAAGGATTACAAAACTAGAGTGGTTACATGGAGTCAAGAGGGAATTTAGCCAAGAATTAATTGATTGCTGGAAGAGAATCAAAGGGTTGAATGGCTCCTCCTGTTGGTAATGTTGCTGAGGGCTGTGGAGGTCAAGTCATTGACTGTATATAAGACAGAAATAGACAGGTTCTGGATGAGTAAGAGGATCAAGAGTTATGAGGAGAAGGCAGGGGAATGGAATTGTGAAACATATCGGCAATGATTTGAGGGCGGAGCATACTTGATGGGCTGAATGGCCTGACTCTGCTCCTATACCTTGTAATCTGTTTTAAGAGGAGCAAAACCATTTACTTTCCTCATTTCATTCCACCGTCATCAGTTTCCAGAGGCTGAGTTGATTCAATTCCGAAACACATTATCATTAACTTGGCTTTTTTCTCCCATCCAACAGACTGCACTGTTTAAACATTGTTAATCTTACCACAAAACATCTTGCTAGAGCTTATGCAGTGAGCATAGTACAGTACATATTCCATGTGAAATACTGCAGACAGAGAGCGTACAAGTGTTCAGAATCACTGCATTAATACTTGCTATGGATGTTCTGGGATATAAACAATTGGCAAACTAAACCTTCACTTTCAAGATTTCAGCTTTGGGTTTAGATTTTTTTTTAATATTGTACAATGCAATAAAACGGAAGTGTTCACAGTTACAAAATGGGCAGTAATTGTTCACAAAACAATATTCTACTAATGCACCGTCTGTTTTATTTTGTAATATCCCAATGCAGAGAAATAAACTATTCTGCCTATCGATTACCAGAAGAGGTGGGTGTGTATGATTCAATGGTGCCCACCTTCAGTGACACAGTGTAAAGTCTACCCAGCTAATAAGAGCCTGCTTTCAGCTTAGTTAAGCTCATTTAGAGGAAATATACTGAAAGCTATAGCTGCAAAGTTGGAAATGTGCGTTTTTTATATAAACATTTATCACAAAAATATAAAGAGAATCCATCACTGCTTTGCTTGCAAGATTTCACTTTTAAGTTTCACACACCAGCGATCCTTACAGTCACCAACTGTACATAAAATTTGTGGAATTAACAGTTATCGGTGTAAAAAAATTGTCATTTAAATTTAATTATTAACTGACAATGTATGACAGATGAATTTAAGATCATGGCAAGGTGTGATAATTTTGTGACAGGAAACATTCATTTCAGGGAGTGTTAAATCACAAAGCAGCTACAACGTGGGACTTGGGGATGAAAAACTGACATGCAGCATTTACTAAACTAGTTTCTCGTTAGCAGGTTTTTCAGGCTTCTTTCCACTGCTTCGTCCAGTTCTTCCTCCAGCTCTTCCTTCTTTGACATGGCCAATTTGGACTGGTAATCACTCACTCTTTGGTCTATGTAAGGAGCACTCTGCGTCCCATGGAGCATCAATGTCCATTCCTTGAGCACTCCTTTCTGCTCGGTGCCGCCAACGAAGCCAACCTCCAGGATCCAAGTGCCCCTGGGATCCTCACCCCAGGTGTGTGTTGTCATGAAGGGCCATTTGTCAAAGCCCACCTTGGAGTCATCATCCCGAGGCCTGCGGCTGAGCAGAATGGACTTTGTGCCCATTGGGGAAGTCATGTTGGCATTAAGGTCACCTCGTCTGGTGGCATTCATGGTCACCACAGCCTGAACATGCTCAAGGTAGCGGACAAAGTTATCCTTGCCTTCACATGCGTCAGTCGATATTTTTAGGACCATCTTGTCTTGCGAAGAGATTGTTCTGTGACAAGGAGAAGGAACAGGATGTCAGCAAGCAGGAGCATAACTCTGGCTGGGATCATAAGCAGAAGGACTCACTTTTGATCGGTCAGTTAAGGCTGAGACTACGGCTAATTTACCAAAATCAACCTGTCATCTGAAGACTCTGTTATTGTAAAGCAACTACTATGAAACACTCAGTGATAGTAAGAACTGTCGATGCTGGAGTCAGTGATAACACAGTATAGAGCTGGAGGAACACAGCGGGCTAGGCAACATCAGAGGAGCAGGAATGTTGACGCTTTGGGTCAGGACCCTTCTATGAAACAATTGTCTGAAAAATTGTGATTCTTTGTGCTTCATTCGTGGTAGTGATTTGTTGATCCTCTGCCCCTTTTCAACTTTCCATTAGATCTATCGCAGTGTGGATTGTGTAGAATGGAAATGATAAAGCTGCACTCCAGCAAAGAGTCTAAGTAAGTTCCAAAGGTGAAACAGAGACTCACCAGACACTGGGGAGAAACAATGTCTAGGCTGTCAGCACCAGCAGGTACCTTCATAAGAACTGCAAACCCGAGGTGGCGCTTTATCGACACAATTGCAGCATCAGCAGGGATTAAAAGCACTCTGTGGGTGAAGTCAATCTACCAGAAATGTCCTCCCACTCTTTTCATTTGCCTCAGGAAGCTCTTAGCTGTGGTAAAGCATCGAGCATTCTGACAGCTAAGCATTGCAGCCTTTTACATCTATTTTCCAAGCCACTGAGGTTTTCATTTATTCTGATTTCTCTTATGGGCTTTTACCGCAAGGGCTGATTATTACGTTACCCAATCACTTGGATTGCAACTTCTCATAAACTAACGTCTTAAAATGTGAAAATGAAAGCAATTTGTCTTATTGGATGCACCCTGAAGGGCACAGCTCCTCAACTCCTTTGAAAGCAGCATTATTTACTTGTCTGGATTCAGCAATGTCCCTTGCTATTAACCAGTAATTGTATTCGTAGATATTATCATAAAAAATTACATACTATGAAGTTAACACTTCAATAGGGAACCATTCATCCTG
The DNA here is from genome assembly GCF_030684315.1 of Stegostoma tigrinum. Taxonomy (NCBI): domain Eukaryota; kingdom Metazoa; phylum Chordata; class Chondrichthyes; order Orectolobiformes; family Stegostomatidae; genus Stegostoma; species Stegostoma tigrinum. The sequence goes on along the minus strand of NC_081362.1, from coordinate 4,849,047 downwards.
ATAACTGGCTCTGCATTTGTTTCATCTGGAGCAGTTACTAATTCTGTGCAAAATCTTAATTAATGCTTTAATAGTTAAAGGTTTCCAGAACAAATATGACTGGTCAAAGTCAATGCTGGTGTGCTTCTCTTATTTATTGTTATAACAAGGTGTAGAGCTGGATGAACACAGCAGGCCAGGCAGCATCAGAGGAGTAGGAAAGCTGACATTTCAGGTCTGGACCTTTCTTCAGAAATGGAGGTGGGAAAGGGGTCTCTGAAATAAATAGAAAGAGGGGGAGGCGTTGATGGAGGGTGGATAGAGGAACAGATAGGTGGAGAGAAGATGGATAGGTCAAGGAGGCAGGGATGGAGCCAGGAAAGGTGAGTATAGGTAGGGAGTTGGGATGGGGGTTGTTATCTCAGACTCCAGCATCGGCAGTTCCTACTATCTCTGACTTTATTTATTATTGTACTTTTTCCATTATTTAAACAAATATCAGTTGTACTAACCGCAGGATCAGATCTTTGCTGGAAGTGATAGTGGCTATAGTCCTAGCAGACTGCTGTCACATCAGAGAGAGGTGACTGGTGGTGGTTTAACCTGAGGGAGGTGACCTTGGGAAGTAGGGAGCTTCATGGTAACCTCAGCTGGTGCAGGAATTGAACCTGTGTTGTTGGAATCACTCTGTATTGTAAGCCAGCTATCCAGCCAACTGGGCCAACATTAGATAATCCAGCATGGGCATTCAGTCACATCAGGCAATCCATTTCTTTTAAATCATTACATCATTCCTTATTATTCAGTTCATGACCCACTTTAAGAACTCAGTGCCAAGTTTTACAATTTCAACTGGATTATGGCTCTGAAAGCTTTATAAGACATCGTTCACAGGACATCGGCATTTGGTGGCAGAGCCAGCATTTATTGTCCATCCCTAAATGCCCTTGAGAAGGTGGTGGAGAGCTGCCTTCTTGAACAACTGAAGTCTGTATGGCATGGGGACACAGTACAGTGCTGTTGAGAAGGAAGATCCAGGAACTGGACCCAGCGACAATGAACGAATGGTAATGTATTTCCAAGTCAGCGTGGTGTGTGACTTGGAGGTGAACTTGTAGTGGGTGGTGTTTCTATGTATCTGCTGCTCTTGTTCTTCTAGACAGTGGAGGTTGTGGGTTTGGAAGGAGTGTTGAAGGATACTGGGTGAGTTGTTGAACTCCATCTTGTAGATAGTATAAACTGCTGCCAGTTGTAGGAGCTGGATGTGGTGCCAGTCGAGCTTTGTCCTGGATGGTGTTGAGTTTCTTGAGTGTTGTGGAAGCTGCACTCATCCAGGCAAGTGGAAACCATTCCATTACACTCCTGACTTTATGCCTTTTAACTAGCAGGCGTGCTTTAGGAAAACAAGAGGTAAATTACTCGCCTCAGAATTCCCAGCATCTGACCTTGCCTTGTAGCCACAGCATTTATATGGCTGGTCCAGTTCAGTTTTGGATCAACAGTAAACCCCCAGAGTGTTGATTGTTAGGGATTCAGGTAAGGTAGTGCCAGATAGTGTAAAAGCACAATGATTAGATCTGCCTTATTGGAGATGGTCACTATCTGGCACTGATACCAGTTAAATGTTTGACCCATACATTTCACCCATAACTCCAGTATATTCAAATACAGACGAAGAAGGTTTTATATAGTATGCACCCAGAAGATAGATGCATGATCATCTCAATCTCCTCCAGTGAACTAGTTGTCACAATCCTTCTAAACCCCTCAATCACTTTGTTACTATAAGTAGTGACTAAACAACATGTCCCAGACCCTCAAGACATAGATGAATTATCTTCCTGTTCCTTCAGCTCCTCATTACTTACAAAGCCTCCAAAAGCTGTTTTAACATATCACATACTGAGTTCCTTGAGGCAGTATGAACATACATTCCCATGTGATGTATATAATTTCAATAAACAGAAGGGAACGTCTGTAGGTGATCCCTGACTGTTGTAACTACAAGGCCATTGAATGACTAGCCAGCCATGAAGATTGTGCAGTGCTGGGGTGTTAGAGGACCCGAACCAGAGCAGCATTTAATCCGTCAGAAGAAGGCTTTGCAGGGTAGGTGAGTGGTGGAGGCTAGTAGAAGAGGGATGGGGATTTAGGGAGTAGCAAGTAGATGGGTGCATAGATGTAGGGGTTGGGTGGGGGTAAATGAGAGCTGTTGTGGCAAGCCCAGTCTCAGGGATATGGTGGGGGTATTCAGATCACAGAGTGCTTTGGGAGGCCGTTGGGGTCATAGGCAGTAGGACATGGTTATGTTGTGGCTGCCAGAGTTAGGTCGAGATGGAGAATGGTTAGGGGGAGGGCTGAGGTCAGGTTGAGTTGGATCCGGTGGAACTGGGGTGAGGGTCTGTGCCTTGTCTGTGCGTTATGAGGAAAGGAGATGATGGTTGAATCTGGATGGGATCAAGTGGATGGGGGAGGGGGTGCGTCAGTGTTAGCATTCAGGGAATCAGTTTCATCATTACCCCTGTTTTCCAGCAGGGTTTGATCCTCTAACCTTACCGAGTCAGGTCAGTGAGTGAGAACCCTCCAATGTCTCTGCGTCTCCAACATCCGTGGTGTATTCCTGACGGCAGGCAACAGCCTATCACACGTCTCAACTTATAGGGCAATTCTCGAGGAGTCAGCTGGGACTTCCACATGGTCCCAACTCACAACTTCAGTCTAGCATCCTGTCAGAACAGCCTTACTGTTGGCAGAACTGCGCCATTCAGATTCAGTGATGTTGACTGAGGGATGGCATTCGTCAGGGGCACAAGGATAATTGCCCCGTTCCTCTTTGAAACAGAGGCCTTTCATTTTACCATCTATGTAGGAGGGCACACAGCTATGCTGGTTAATAGTACCGGCTAAAACATGGCATCTGTGATAGTGCAGTACTCCCTCAGGCCTGCTTTGGGTATGTCAGCCTTGGGTCTGGGTTCAAGCCCTGGGGAAGACAGATGAATTGGCTGGCTTGACAAGCACTTTCCAGTCATTATAAAATCTTAAGCTCTCTTGGAGGTGTATCTTAAGTGTCATAGAATTGTGTAAGTTACCACTTACTGTGACTCCTGCACCGATCCTCCGACACAGTGGAACCTCTCAGGAACTGTCTTCCAGTCTTTAGCCATTTTGACCATCCCTCCGGCATCTAGCACTCCATACCCAAAGAGGTGATTAAACTCCAGGCCCACACCATTCCTCCTCCATTTGTGGACCTCATCATGCAGTTGGTTGCGTTTGGAAGTCAAGACTGTCAGATGCTGCATGTCTCGCCAAGTTAGGGTGGGACTGCGGAGCAGAAATTGCAAAAAGAGCAGGAAAATGGCGTGAGGTTTTCCCATCTGTTGTTAATTGCAACTCATACAGTCAGCTTTGCAATAAGAGTAAACATCCTGAAGAAATATAAAGTGGTTTAAATCTTTGTGCAATAGACAGTTTCTTTCAACATGAACTATTCTTTTGGAGTACAATGTCCAGTTCTGGTCTCCCTGTTATTGGAAGGATATGCTTAAGCTGGAGAGGGGTCAGAAGAGATTTATCTGGATGTTGCCAGGAATGGAGGGCTTGAGTTATAAGGATAAGTTGATTGGGCTGGGACTTTTTTCACTGAAATGTAGAAGATTGAGGAGTGGCCTTATTGATTATTATAAAATCATGAGGGGCATAGATAAGGTGACTCGCAGGTGTCTTTTCCCTGGGGTGGGGGATTTCAAGATGATGGGGTGCATTTTTAAGATGAGAGGAAAAGATTTTAAAAAGATGAGGGGCAATTTATTTACGGAGAGAGTGGGTTGTGTGTGGAATGAACCTCCAGAGGAAGTGGTGGGTGTGGGTACAGTTACAACATTTAATAGACATTTGGGTAACTACATGAATAGGAAAGGCTTGGAGGGATCTGGGCCAAGCGCAGGCAGGTGGGACAATTTGAGTTTGGGAACATGGTCAGTGTAGACTGTTTGGACTGAATGACTCTATGACTATATTCACCTTACTTCTCTTTTGAATGAATTTTGTCCAAGAAAGGCAAATGTCATTTGAGTCTCAGTGGTAACACTTGCCTGTTAAGAGTCAGGAGATTGCTGGGTTCAAGTCCCATTTTAGAAACTTGAGCTGAGAAAACAGCGCCAACATCCCGGTGCAGTACAGAGGGAGTACTGCTAAGTTGCAGATGCCAAATTCCGGGTCAGATGTTAAGCTGGGACCCTGTCCAATTAGGGAGGTACACCCAAAATTCTCACTAGCTTTTATCCCTCAATCATCATTATAAAAACGCTAGCACATCACTGTTTTGCTGTGTGCAAATTGGTTGCTGCATTCATACATTTCAACACATAAAGAATAGGAGAAGGAGTGGGTCATTTGTCCCATTGAGTCTGTTTCACCATTCAATAAGATCATGGCTGATCTTTTCATGGACTCAGCTCCAGTTACCTGCCTGCTTACCATAACTCATAATTCCTTTACTATTTAAAAATCTATCTTTCTTTTCCTTAACAATGTTCAATGAGGTAACCTCAGCTGCTTCACTGGGGAGGGAATTCCACAGATTAACACTGTTTTAATGTTTCAGGGAATCTTACATTCATAACCAATAAAAGGCATTTTGCCTTTTGACTTTCATGTTCTCAAATGAATGAGATGCCTTGTTCATCTTTGCTTTGTGAAGTTTTATTCACACTGATGTGAGGGATGTGATAATATAAGGTTAGCTTGGGCTTCAAGGATCAATTTCAAATCATGGCAGGGATTTAACCTACTGTCTATTTCCAAAAACTGACACATCTGACAGAGTGAGGTCAGAAGATCAAGGAATGGGATATTTGAGGGGTTTAATAAGATTCAGAGATTGGCTAGGGTAGGTAGAGATAAGCTATTTCCTCTTGAGGTCATTGGGCCAGGACAAAACAGACATAACCTTGAAGTTAGAACCAGGCTGTCAGGAATCATACAAAGGGAAATCTCGGCCTCTTCTCTATCCTTAAAACTTGTTCAGAATATGGGTCACTTAACAATTTCCAAAATGAGCTGTTATTTTGTTGGTGAAGAGGTATTAATGCGTATAGAGCTAAAGTGGGTGCAGGAAAATGGCACAGCGGACATGCCAAATGAAATATATCATACATACTTTGCCTCTAAAGCCAAGGCAAAAACACCGGCGGCCTCTGGTGCTGCAGCAGATGTCCCAGAATGACGGAGAGTACAGTTGCCATACAAATCAGTTGTTGCCTTTAACAGAACAATTGTGGGGAAAAGGAAAGAGATAATCAGGTCATTTATTTAATTAGGCAGTTTCCCTGTTTCTCACTCAACACTAGAACAGCCATATCAATTACTCACACCCAGCAGACAGCAGCCACAACATTTTGAAAGCATCAGACTTCCCCCCAACAAAGGAACAGCTGCTGCTCCACATCAAACAGTGTGACTGAGACAATAATATCAGTGCTCACCACACCAGCCTCCGGGTTTCTCTTCCTCCCATTGCTGAACGTAGAGGCAAGAGTCGAGGAGCAGCTTTCATCATAAAGCGCTGTCCGGCCATCATTAATAGCAGAGTTGATGGAAATAGTCCACATGCTCGACGCATAGCCATCACAGTTGCAGTCATCGTAGCTGCCCCCATCCCCTGAAGCCCACACGTAGATACTTCCCTTTCCATTCCGACCCTGGAGGAGATAATTACACTGTCAAGTTCAACAATCTGCTTTTACAAGAAGGCATCGTTCACTGCATCAACGGCTCGCACTGGGGAGCAACATTAGTGTCTACCTCAGATGTAATCTTAAATGGAGCCGCTCTGTGCCCCCTCGAGTGGGAAGAAAAGGTTTCACAGGCCTATCATGAAATATCGAGTAAGAGGTTGGGGGGACATTTCCTGGTGCCCTGCTCAACCATTAATCTTCTTCAGTTCTCAGTCTGACCCACAGCACCATGACTTCCACCATGGGAAGGCCAAGGGTTGACACCAGGACTGTTGGCATCAATCGGATCCAAACCAGAAATCTCCAGCACTCTTACAGTCTACCATTAATGTGAATTGAAAGGATTTGCAAGCTGATAGTCAACGTACTCGGTTGTGACATTGTAAGACTATTAGAAATAGGAACAGGAGGGAGATAGCGGCTAGCAGAAGGGAAGCAATGGCCTAGTGGTATTATCACTAGACTGTTAATCCAGAGACATTCTGGGGACTCAGGTCTGAATCCCGCCACGGCAGATGGTGGAATTTGAATTCAATAAAATATTTGGAATTAAGAATCTAACGGTGACCGTGAATTCATTGTCAATTGTCGGAAAAGCCCATCTGGCTCACTAATGCCCCTTAGGGAATCAAACAGCCATTCTGACGTGTGACTCCAGACCCACAGCAATGTGGTTGACTCTCAGCTACCCTCTGGGCAATAAATGCTGTCTAGCCAGTGACAAACTCATCCCGTGAACGAATAAAAGGAACAGGAGTTAGGCCATTCGGCTCCTCAAGCCTGCTCTGCCATTCAGGCATTTGCCTCCAGTAGTGGTGACGGCCTTTAGTGTATTTGCACCAGCCAATCCGATGTACAGCAAGATCCCACTAGCAACAAGGAACTATGTGTCCTGCTGGTTGAGGCCAAGGCATTGGGAAAGTGGGAAGAGGGTTAACACCCATCCTCAATGCTCTTCCAAGAATGACTGCTAATGGGATCCATCTAAGAAAGTTTACCATCTTATCTAACATAGGTTGGCTCGGTCATTAGCACTGCTGCCTCACAGCACCAGGACCTGGGTTTGATTCTACCTTCAGGCAACTGTCTGTGTGGAGTTTGCCCACCCTCCCCGTGCCTGCGTGGGTTTCCTCTGGGAAAGCACAAAAGCTCCTAAGATGCTGCTTGCCTGCTGTGTTCATCCAGCTCCACACTTTGTTATCTTAGCAGGGTGGGTGGATTGGCTGTGCTAAATTGCCCCAAGTGTTCAGGGGTGTGTAAGTTAAGTGGATGAACCCTGTTAAATGTGGGATTACTCCAGGGAGCTGGGTCTGGTTGGAAAGTTCTTCAGAAGTTGGTGCAGACTCACTGGGCTTAATGGCGTCTGTCCACACTGTGGGGTTTGGAGGTCACTGGTTTGGAGCTCAAGTAGAGAAGCAGGAATACTATTCCTCTGCTGAGGCAGAGAGATGCAACCTGTGTCTCAATTAGCAGCAAACAGCAGGGCTAGGAATATCCAATCACATCTTGTTACATGCTGAGATAACAAGGTGCAGAGCTGGATGAACACAGCAGGCCAAACAGCATCAGAGGAGCAGGAAAGCTGATGTTTCGAACCTAGACCCTTCTTCAGAAAATGAACAAAGTGCCGAGCTGGATGAACACAGCATATCAAGCAGGATCAGAGGAGCAGGAAAGCTGACGTTTTGCACCTTGACCCTTCTTCAGAAAATGATTTTCTGAAGAAGCGTCCAGGCCCGAAACGTCAGCTTTTCTGCTCCTCTGATGCTGCTTGGCCTGCTGCGTCCATCCAGCTCGGCACCTTGTTATCTCAGATTCTCCAGCATCTGCAGTTCCTACTATCTCTTGTTACATGCTCCTCTGTTGCATAAAGAGCAAAGCAGCTCTGCAGAGACAGTGAAATATGACTGAACTGACAGGAGACAGCTACAAGCTGCACAAATAGATTTCTGTTGCATAATAATTTTATTTATGGCTGACATTATTTGTGTGGGTGGAAGGCAATTAGATGAACAAAACGCATCTCAGTGTTGCCAAGGGAGATTCCCCAGTGACTCAGCAGACCATTCTATCATCTGGTTTGAGACCCAGGATTTTAACTCCCCAGGTAGAGCAAGGTTTGCGATGTCAGAAAAGAGCAAGCAAACTGATAAGAACATCAGAAATAGGAGCAGGAGAAGGCCATTCAGCCCCTTAAGCCTGCTCTACCACTGAACCCTGGTCAGAGAGTCCTTACATTCATTGGCTCTGTACCACCAACTAACATTTTACCTCAATTTAACTTTCCAGTCCTATCCCCAAATCCCTTAATTCCCTTATATCCGGGAAAAACTCTTGCGCATACTCATTGACCGAGCTTCTGGCATTTCAAAGACTCACCAGCCTCCTAGCGAATAAAATGCCCCCTTGTCCCCATCGTGAATGACTCACCTCTGATTCTGAGACATTCACCCCAATGCAATTGGGTGGGTGGAAGGCAATTAGATGAACAAAATGCATCACAGTGTTGCCAAGGGAGATTCCCCAGTGACTCAGCAGACCATTCTATCATCTGGTTTGAGACCCAGGTAGAGCAAGGTTTGCGATGTCAGGAAAGAGCAAGCAAACTGATAATGTGTTTTTAATGTGCATAATTAAATTATTATGCAACAGAAATCTATTTGTGCTGCTTGTAGCTGTCTCCTGTCAGTTCAGTCATATTTCACTGTCTCTGCAGAGCTGCTTTGCTCTTTATGCAACAGAGGAGCATGTAACAAGAGATAGTAGGAACTGCAGATGCTGGAGAATCTGAGATAACAAGGTGCCGAGCTGGATGAGCGCAGCAGGCCGAGCAGCATCAAGGTGGGCAATGTGCCAGCCATCTTGCACACAGAAGGCTCCCACAAATAGTAATCTGTTTCAGGGATAGAGTCATAGAATCCCTACAGTGTACATTTGGTCCACACTAACCCTCTGAACAGCATCCCACCGTATCCCTGCCCTTACCTTATCCCTGTAGCCCTGCATTCCCCATGGCTAATCCACCCAGCCTGCACATCCCTCGGCGCTACAGGCTATTTAGCATGGCCACTCCAACCTAACCTGCACATCATTGGACCATGGGAAGAAACCCGCAGCACCCAGACAAAAATCATGCAATGTGCAAACTCCACACAAACAAGGTGGAACTGAACCCGGGTCCCTGGAGCTGTGAGGCAGCAGTGATAACCTCTGAGCCACCATGTCAGAGGGTATTTTGGCTCAATGTGGGTTTGATTCATGCAGGACTGCAATGCAGAGTGATAACTGTCCCTTTCCCCCATTCCTCGGCTGAACATGGTTGCCTCACAACCCCCTTCCTCCCACTCCCCCACCAGCCTCCCCAGGTGAAAACATTTACCAGTATATCCTCTCCAAGCTCATAGGTAAAGAGGGTCACTGGGGTGAGGTTTCTCTGGGAAACTAAGGTACGAGGAAGCATGGGCTGGTATTATGGGGAGATGTGTTTCCCAGCCCCCTGCCTAAAGATTCCACAGTCAGACTGACAAATCCTGGACCCCACGTAGTGATATTGAGTTGGGATCAGCCTTAATTGAGAAACAGAGTGGCTTTCCTGCCTCCATCTGGGAAGAGAGCCCACCTTAGACACTAGTTGGCCAATCTGATTGCTGTCCCAGCATTGCCGGAACCCATTGTTGGCCACTATTGGGATCACAAGTACGCATTAATGAAGAACACTGATGGCTTCCAGACAAGGTAATCCCGGGATTTTTAGATGGGCCTGTTGGCAGATCTTAGTTGTTTTATAGAGGAGACGTAAAGGAAGGGGGTTACAATTTTAGGGTGGTGGCTGAGATGGGCACACATTGGATCTCACATCGAAACCTGTTTTCATTGACAACTTGTTTAACTTTTGCAGTTGGTTACTGTGATGCATAGTCATTGAAACATCGTCCCAAAAGGCTGCAGATGTTCTTTAACGGTGGAACAGAATTTATTATGAAAGAGAAGAAAAATGAACAAAACCACCTATATAGGATACAGAAAGGTTTTAACACTAACACAAATCAAAGTTTTAACCTATTTCCCCACATCATCCATCATAGATACCCAATCCTAGAGAAAATCACCCTTATCTCTATTTATTTAAAAGTCCTTATTTAACTGACACCTTCTGGTTTCTTTTCTTAAATTAATGAGGTCTTTCTTTCACAATTGCTTTCTGAGTTTGCTGCCATAAACTTTTCTCAGTTCTAATGTCTGAAACTTTTTCAGTTTTAACAACTTGAAGATTTCTATTCAAACCTTCCTGGCTTGGAAACTTCACAAATTCAAACACATCAGCTAGTGTAACTGATTCCCCAAACTAAACCATGGTTCCCCTGCTGGCAGAAAACTAACATTTGCTTTGGAACTCAACTCCTGATTCTTCAGAACTGAGACCAGAGCCTTCTGTTCCAAAGCCAAAACTAAATTAATGGTCCTGATGTGCTTACTCAACCTGTCATAAACTCAACAGTATGAATATTTTATTCACTAGCACTCAGGAGTTCCAGCCAGGCACTTGACTATGCTCAAATGCAACAAAATCTGGACAATATCCAGGCTTGGGCTGACAAGTGGCAAGTAATATTTATGTCACACAAATACCAGGCAATGCCATCTCCAATAAGAGACAATCTAACCATTGCCCCATTGACATTTAATGGTGTTACCATAATTCAATCTCCACTAACAACATGTTAGGGGATACCATTGAACAGGAACTCAACTACACTCACCACCTAAGCACAGTGGCTACAGGATGCTAGGAATACTGTGGCAAATAACTCATTTCCTGTCTCCCAAAAGCCCATCCCTTGTCTCCAAGGCACAAGTCAGGAGTATAATGGAATACTCCCTACTTGCCTGGGTGGAAGTAGCTCCAACAACATGCAAAAGGCTTTACACCATCCAGGAAAAAGCAGCCCACTTGATTAGCACAACATCGACCAATATCCACTCCCACCTACTGGTGCTCAGTAGCAGCAGTGTGTACTATCTACAAGATGCACTGCAGAAATTCCCCCAGCCCCTTAGACACCACCTTCCAAACCCATGGCCACTTCCAAGGACAAGAGCAGCAGATACAAGGAAAAACCTTGGCCTGCAAGCTCCCCTCCAAGCCACTCACCATCCTGACTTGGAAATAGATCACTGTTCCTTTACTGTTGCTGGGTTAAAATCCTGGAATTTCCTCCATAAAAGCACTGAAAGTCAACCCACAGCACCTGGACCGCAGTGGTTCAGGAAGGTAGCTCACCCCCACCTTCTCAAGAGGCAGCAAGGGACAGACAATAAATGCTGCTACAATCAGCAATGTCCACTGTTTGTTGTGAAGTGGAGGTTGACGCTCCTCTGATCGCTAAAACCACAACACCCAGAGAGGCTCGCCTCACCTCATAAACTGTAAAAAAGAAATGTGGAAAGTGCTATAGACTGGCTCTCACCTCCCAATCTGTTATAAAGAAGTGGGTAAATAAAATGAAATCCTTTCACTCTCTCTGTAATCAACAAGTAACAATTTAGGATGTAGCAAGAACCGCAGATACTGTTATTTATCTAAATCTAAGTGATCAAATTAACAAAACTACTAACAAGCCAAACAATTCCCCCTTAACTACTAACTAATCCCATCAACAGTTGTAAAACCCATTTGGTCTACTAAGGTCCTTTAGGGAAGGAAATCTGGCATGTGACTCCAGGCCTGCAGCAATGTGGTTGACTCCTATCCGTCCTCTGGGCAATAAATGCGAACCACAACCCTTGACCAAATGTTTAAAAAGAGCTAGGGTCTCCTCCTCAGAGAAAAGAAGATTGAGAGGAGATTTGACAGAGCCATTCAAAATGATGAAAGGTCTGGACAATGCGGGTTGTGACATGAGATCTTTATCGGGGCTTGACAGGATTGAATTTGAAAGAACGTTTCTTCTAGTGAGAAATTCTAGAACTGGGGAACACTCACAAAAATGAATGGATCTTCCATTTAAGACGGGGATGAGGCAGAAATATTTTCTTTCAGGGGTCCTCATTTGGAAGGTCCTACAGAACTCTGCTCACCAGAAAGCAGTGGAGGTGGGTCATTGAGTATTTTTAAGGTGGAACAAGGTAGATTCTTGGCCAATGAGGAGGTTGCAATTTATTGGGTTCAGTGAGAATGGGCAGTTGATGCCATAATTAGATGAGCCATGATTTTAGTGAATTACAGGGCAGGCTCGAGGGGGTCAATGGCCTCCTTTTGTAAACATTGAGAAATGTCAAGAACCAAAGGATGTTATCAATGTGATAAATGGCAACAGAAACCCAATGGTCCCAGGAGTAATAACCTTTCCACTTAATGATTGGTTTAGAATCTGGAATGCTCTTCTTCTGGAATGCATGTTATGGAAACAGAGTAAATCTTGCCTTTTGAAGTGGGCTGTAATGTTTAACTTTACTTCCTTGTACCTAAATGGCACAGACAATGGTGACTTTGTAGACTTTTCACTGTACTCCTGTATTTCTGTCCTTGAGTACATGTGACAATAAAACCTTTCTCTAATTCTAAGGATTTGTTAACCTGTAGGTGGGGGTGTTGGACAAATAGAGATGCTCTTGTAGAAAGCCAACACGGGCCCACTGGGCTGAAGATCTCCACTTGTGTTGTCACTATTATATTATTATGACTTGGTTTCACCTCTCTGGCTAAATCTACAAATCTTTGCAAATTGTAGTCATTAAAGGACAGGAACCCCAAAGGTATACATTACCAGCCAGGTTGGGATGTAAAAATATTGATTTTATTTTATTTTATTTTATTTATTACTGTCACATATACCAAGGTGCAATTAAAAATGTTGTCTTAAGTGCAGTCTGTATTACAGGCAGATCAGATTATACAGGTGCATCAGGGTAACAGAACAGAATAAGACCATATGACATAGGAGCAGAAATTAGGCTATTCGACCCACTGAGTCTGCTCCACCATTCAATCGTGGCTGATAACTTCCACAACCCCATTCTCCCCCTTTCTCCCAGTAACCTTTGATGTCCTTGACAATCAAGAACCTATCCATCTCAGTTTTAAGTGTACTCAATGACCTGGCCTCCACATCCTTTTGTGGCAGTGAATTCCATTGATTCACCACTCTCTGGCTGAAGTAGTTTCTCCTTTTCTCCATTCTAAAAGGTCTTTCATTTACTCTAAGGCTATGCCCTTGGGTCCTAGTCTCTCCTACCAACGGAAGCATCTTCCTAACATCCACTCTGTCCAGGCCATTCAGTATTCTGTAAGTTTTGATTAGATCCCCCCTCATCCTTCTAAACCCTAATGAGTATAGTCCCGGGGTTCTCAAACGTTTCTCAAATGTTAAGCTTTTCATTTCTGGGACCATTCTTGTGAACCTCCTATGAACACGCTCCGGGGACAATGCTTCCTTCCTGGGATATAGGGCCCAAAACTGTACCCAATACTGCAAGTCCGGCCTGTCCAGGGCCTTATAAAGCTTCAGTAGTACCTCCATGCTTTTATATTCAAGTCCCCTCAAAATAAATGCCAACATTGCATTTGTCTTCCTGAGAATACAGGATACACTGTGACAGCTGCTGAGAAGGTGCAGAGTGAGATCAACATTAATGTTCCAAAGGTCCATTTAAAAGTCTGATAACTGTGGGGACGAAGTTGTTCCTGAATCTGTTTGTGCACGTACACAAACTTTTACATCTTCTGCCTTACAGAATCCATAGAATCCCTACAGTGTGGAAACAGGCCCTTTGGCCCAACAAGTCCACACCGACCCTTGAAGCATCCCACCCAGACCCATCCCCCTGGAACCCACACACCCCTGAACACTCTGGGCAATTTCGCATGGCTGATCCGACTAGCCTGCTTTGGACTGACTATGGAAAGCAGTGTAACCAGGGTGGGAATGGTCTTTGATTACTGGACGTGTATTTAAGAGGAACTAATTTGACGTATTGTAGGAAAATAGCTGGGATCTAGGATTAAATTGGGTACAGCTCTCAAAGAACTAATATAGTCTTGATGTGTTGAAGAGTCTTCAACTGTACTGTGAGATTCTACAATGCATTAACCCAATCAAAAATATACTGTTTTGGTGGGATCTGGGTTTCACTGGCAAGACCAGCATTTGTTGCCCATTCCTAATTGCCCTCAAACTGGGCTGGAGATGATGGGAACTGCAGATGCTGGAGAATCCAAGATAACAAAGTGTGGGGCTGGAAGAACACAGCAGGCCAAGCAGCATCTTAGGAGCACAAAAGCTGACGTTTTGGGTCTAGACCCTTCATCAGAGAGGGGAATGGGGAGAGGGTTCTGGAATAAATAGGGAGAGAGGGGGAGGCGGATCGAAGATGGATAGAGGAGAAGATAGGTGGAGAGGAGAGTGTAGGTGGGGAGGTAGGGAGGGGATAGGTCAGTCCGGGGAGCACAGACAGGTCAAGGAGGCGGGATGAGGTTAGTAGGTGGGAAATGGAGGTGTGGCTTGAGGTGGGAGGAGGAGATAGGTGAGAGGAAGAGCAGGTTAGGGAGGTGGAGATGAGCTGGGCTGGTTTTGGGATGTAGTGGGTGGAGGGGAGATTTTGAAGCTTGTGAAATCCACATTGATACCATTGGGCTGCAGGGTTCCCAAGCGGAATATGAGTTGCTGTTCCTGCAACCTTCGGGTGGCATCATTGTGGCTTGCTGGGCTATTCCAGAGGGCTGTTAAGAATCAACTACATTGATGTGGGTCTGGAGTCACATGTTAGTTGCACCAGGTAAGGTTTCCTTCCTTAAAGGAACATTAGCGAGACGGTAGGACCTTCTGTGGCAGTTGTACAATAGGTTCACAGTCACCATTGCTCAGGCTGGCTTCTGAAATTCCACAAACTGCCATTGTGGATTTGAATTCACACAGCATTAGCCTGGGCCTCTGGAGTACTAACCCATTGACATGACCACAAACTACACCATCATTTCCCCAAAACAACAGCCAGAGATACTCAACGATAGGAACCCAAATTTAATAAAAGTGCAACTGTGTCACAGGATTGGGCCGCAGACTTTCAAGAATCACATGACCCCAAGTTCTCCAGGAGCACCTGCACTCAGATATAGTAGCACAATGCTCTCCTCCTTCTTCTCCCATGCTCTGTCAGTTATTAGCCTTCCATTTCCATCTTTCTCTATTTCCCTTCTTCTCCATCAACCTCTCCTCCATCTTCCCTCTCCTCCATCGGTCCCTCTCTCCCCCCTGTCCCTCTCCTTCATCTCCACTCCTCTAACTACCTCTCTTCCATCTTCCCTTTCCTCCACCTCTCCCTCTCCTCCAGCTGCCTTTCTTCCATCTCTCCTTTCTTCCATCTCCCTCTGGTGTCTGGGAGGATACAGCTGAGTGTGAGCTTCAAACAGGATCTCGGTGAGTGGAAGTACAGCTTCAAAGGACTGCATGGCCTAATCCAGCACTTTGAAGTTTACATTCCTGAACTATGGCAGGACTTTTCGCTCAGGTTTTCAGCTCCCATTGGTTTTAGGTGGGAGGGTCCTTTTTCAAAACCCACTCCGAGAAGTTGGTGTGTAAGCCAGTCACTGGAGTAACTCCAGCAGAAGTTCATTTTGGAGATTAAGCAAACGGTGCTGAAAGCCAGGTTGGTGGGAAGATGGAAATGGCTTTTCACTGCTTTACATATGAACATACAAATTAGGAACAGGAGTAGGCCAGACATCTCCGCAAGCCTACTCCCCCATTCAATAAGATCTTGGCTGCTCTGATTACTAGTCTGCATTGCATTCCTGCCTCCCCCCTTGCTTATCAAGAATCTGTCCAACTCAGCCTTAGAAATGTAAGGCCTCCATTGCTTTTTGAGGGACAGAGTACCAAAGATTCACAACCCTCAGTGAGAAATAAAGATTATCTTCCTCTCTGTTTCAAATGGGGACATGCTGATTTTTAAACAGTGTTCCCTCATTCTAGATTCTGCCACAAGAGGAAAATTCCTTTCCACATCTACCTGGTCAAGGCCCTTCAGGATCTTAAAGCTTATACTATGAAAAGATGTTCCTTTGGCAAGCTTTATCTAGAATATCTGTCTGTGGTCACAGGTATCTGCAAGCAACCTTATGCTATTCAAGACACAGGTCATGTTACACCAGCCTAATGTATCATTTGCAGCTTACATTTCATCACTAAGTATATGTTTGGCATGTGACATGCTCCTTCTGCGCAATGCAAATTTCCCTCCTCAGCTGTTCTGAATTAAGATTCACTCTAATGCTGTTAGTGCATTTTCAACACACTCTAACAATAATATTTAATGAAGTAATAGATTAAAACATAAGATCAAACAGAAATGTTTGCTTTCCAACTGAACTGGAGATAATTCTCGATTTTCAGTACAAATTAAACAAGAGCCAGCAATGTCCTCATCCCACGAATGAATAGAAATAACAAAAAAGGGCAAATTTAAATTAAAATTTGGCCCATGGATTTTGAGGTCACATGATGAAAACAGCATCAATTGATTTTCAAATCCTGGGAAAATGTAAAAATTCTAATTTAATTCAGCTGAGAAGTGATAATGATTGTAGGACTGATAGCATTTGGGATTTGAGACAAATAAAAACTGCAGATGCTGGAAACCAAAGTAGACAAACAGGAGGCTGGAAGAACACAGTAGGCCAGGCAGTGTCTGGAGGAAAAGAGCAGTCATTTTTCGGGTATTACCTTTCAGGGCCTGACGAAGGTTAATATCCCAAACATTGACTTTCTCCTTTCCTCCAGATGCTGCCAGGCTTCCTGAGTTCTTCCAGCCTCCACCATGTGGGATTCATTTCGAGCTACTTCATAACCCCATTTTAGGGGAAATGTTACTGAGGCACTGCCTGCTGTCTCAAGTGGCACACGGAGGATCACCTGTGACACTATCTTGGAGAAGGACAGGGGAGATCTTCATGTCTAATACTTACCCTTGAATCAACATCAGTAAAGAACAAATTACCTGGTCTTAATGGGAATTTACTGTGCAAAAATTGGCTGTTGCATTCCCTAAATCACAAAACTAAATAAATTTCAAAATCTTTTCGTTGGCTGTAAAGCACTTAAAGGTATTTGCTGTTGTAAAAGTGTAGGTGTTGTGACATAAGGGGTGTGATTTGTAACTTAATGTAGATATAACTTAATGTAGAGGTTCCATTTTGTGCTTGTGGTATGTGGGTTTGTTCATTGTTTATGAAGGAGTTTAATGATTAACTTGCAACAATTTCTGTAGCCATGGTGTCTACTTTTAAAACATAGCAGAGGAAAGAGACTTTCTGGAAAGTAGTAATGGAATTTTGTTCTTATTGGGTGAGTTTTACAAATGAATGGAGTAGACATCTTTGTATTAGCCCTCAGTTGGAAGATTCTGGAATGGAATTGTTTTTGGCACTCGTTGCTTGAAGAAATTTTTATTTTTAGTTCCAGTTTTCAGAAGTCTTGGCTGAAGCTTGGTATGTAAGGCAGTTACTGATGGAAAGGGAGATAGTTCAGAACTTTTGAGAAACAGATTACTTCAGTGTAAGTGAAAGTTCCAGACCAGAAAGGGTTGGTTAAACCTTGGAGCGATTATTGGAAATTGAGAATGTCTATATTCAATTGTATAAAGAGTCCAGTAACAGTCAATCAGATTCTAAAGACTGGAAGTTAAGCCACAGTAAATTAAATTCCATTGGCAAGATAGGAATGAATTCTCCCTGGTGTGAGCACTGTAAAGGAGTGCTGTTGGAATTCTTGAGATTGCATTTTA
The DNA here is from genome assembly GCF_030684315.1 of Stegostoma tigrinum. NCBI lineage: Eukaryota > Metazoa > Chordata > Chondrichthyes > Orectolobiformes > Stegostomatidae > Stegostoma > Stegostoma tigrinum. Next base: position 4,831,546 of record NC_081362.1, on the reverse strand, counting down.
ATATCTGTTTCAAAATCTTTAATCTTGTGTTATGTACAAAGTAATTTGGTTTATTGTATGGTTTTCTTAATTTCTTGTGTCATAAACTTCTAATTTATTGTTAAACACACATCTGCACCTTTTGCAAGACCATCTCTCTGAAGACCATGTCACTAAAACCAAATAAAAGGAAAAATAAATGATCCATCAAGCCAGATTTCGGCCTGTGGTCTGACAGATCCAATAGTAACATCAACAATGGTGTAAGGGTTTTGCTTTTACAAAGCATCTGTAACCTATAAGATGTTATATAAGGGAATTAGCAACTACAATTTGACACAATCACAGGAAGAGACAACATGGCAGGTAATTGAAAGCTTGGTCAAAGAGGTAGATGTAAATTATATTAATAGAGCAGAGAGTTTAGAGAGTTTTGTTGGTTTAAGAGAACTTAAGGTCACAGCGAGTGGAAGCTTGGTATGTAAGCTGTGGAGTAAACAATGGTGGAATAAACAAAATTGGGCTATTCAAAAGATCAGAATTGGCACATCTCAAACATCTCCAAGATTAGAGGTGGTTACAAAGATTAAGAGGGTGGCAGGACTGGGGGTGTGCAAGGTCCTATTTGTGCTGCATAGGCTACACCAGTGAACAACTGGAAATGTGGATAGTTGTAACAGTTAGAAGTCAGGAAGTCAGACCTACAGTTGCTCTTTGGGCACTGAGGTATCTGTTTTCCTTTTGACAATAATTTCAGACTTTAGTGATCACTCGGAATACTGCCAAATCTAAAAGGGAGACAAATCGCATTAGTTACTTGTTGGTGCAGTCTCACTAACTGAAAGACTATTACATTTGTTGCTGAGATCGGTGGTTGACTGACGGTAGACAGAATAATTACTGTTCTGTCACAGTCAAAAGTTCTTGGCATTTCCAGGATCGGAATTTCAGTATATAAAATTTAAGGGGTTTTAGAGCAGTTGAAAGAAAATCTGACAGCTTTGAAGTCTGTTTGGAAATGACATAGAAAAATTCCCCACTTAGGATCACTTTCTATAGAATAATATCTGTTTTTACATAATTTAACATGCACCAAAACATTGCTGAGATCAACAACTTATATGATACATGTTTCAGTTCCACAGATTTTGGAAAGTAAATATCATTTGTTTCTGTGTCTGACATAAGGTTCAGTGGGTTAAATTTGGGACAGAGGTCAGCAAATGTTGCAGCAGTCTTTCGATGTAAGGTCAAGCATTACTTTCTTTATTTAAGCATAATAAACAACTATACATACTATATATATCAATATACTACAGATGGGTCAAGGCTTCCCCACTGCCATGAGGCTGCTAAAGTGGACTATCTCCTTATAGTCATATGTACAATAATCCTTTATACCACATGAACTCTGACAGAATGCAATTTTCCTTATATTTCATCCCTTTGCAGCTAATTGATCCACAATGTCACTTATTCTGGTTTAAATTTCTTTTTCATTCATGGGATGTGGGTGTGGCTGGTTGGGCCAGCATTTATTACCCATCCTTAGTTGTCACTTGAGAAGGTGCATGTCTTCTTGAACTTCAGCAATCCATTTGATGTAGATATTCCAACAACATGCCTGTCAATTTACAGAATCTCAGAACTGAAACATTTCAATCTCAGGGAAAAAAATAATGCATGCTGTAAAGAATATAGCAGAACATTCTCAAGAGATTAGAAAGTGCTTCTGTTGCTGATTGAATCATTCATTGATGCAGTGGTTTCAGTAGCACAGTGGTAGTGTCCCTACCTGTAGACCGGGAGGTCTGGGTTTCTGTCCCACCTCATCCAGAGGTGTGTATTAACATCTCTGAATGGTTTGATTAGGAAAATATCACGGGCTGATTTCGCTCACCACAGGGTATTGATCAGCAAAGGAGAGAGCAGGCTGGAGTTTCTGTTGAACTATGAAGGGTGAAAAGTAGTTGTGGATGTCAGAGTGACTCCTGCTTCCTTCTTCAACCCATCTCATTTGAGCTAATTATTGCATTCATCATTTTGGTGCTGGTTTAAACACATTGCCCCACTAAATATCTGTAATTCCTCCAACAGCCATACATCTCTCTGATGAAGGGTCTAGGCCCAAAACGTCAGCTTTTGTGCTCCTAAGATGCTGCCTGGCCTGCTGTGTTCATCCAGCTCCACACTTTGTTATCTCGGATTCTCCAGCATCTGCAGCTCTCATTATCACAGCCATACACCCCTCTACCAGTACACTGCTCTTACCTTATTAACACCATCTGCCATAGCCTGTAAAGTCAACTCACGAGGTCCATCCACAGTTTTACCATCGTCGGTTGGCCCCCAGCTGGCGCTGTAGATGTCTATTATCTGAGGCATGTGACTGATGGAAGAGGCTTCAATGATGTCAGTCATGAATGGCTGGTCCAGCATACGAATGCCTGTAGAATGCGGAGTGGTCATGTGAATGTTTCTGAAAATATTGATATGGTTCATTCATCATTGGAGGCGAAGCGATGATTGTGTGTAGGCTTTCTTTTCCCCACTGGAACACGGATGTTAATGATCCAATGATAACTGAAGACTGCAAATGCTCACCTCTGATTTTGTCAGACTGCATAATTATGTATATAAATATAATACTGATTTTTAAAAAAAATTAACAAAATCTACTTTCTTTAATGGCTGCATCAGTTAGCTTGGATGGTTGGCTTGTGATGCCAATAACGTGGGTTCAATTCCTGCACCAGCTGAGGTTACCATAAAGGACCCTCCTTCTCAATCTCCTCCCTTTGCTTGAGGCATGGCAACCCCCAGCTTAAACCACTTGCAGTTGTTTCTCTCTCTTTCTGATAAGACAGCAGCCCTATAGTCTGGAAAGACTTCAGCTACTCTACCTTTCATCTCTGAACTGATATTGCTTTTTCTTTTGGTGTTTGTGGGGTCTTCATCATTGTTTGTTTCAATTTATTTGAGACATTTCACAGCTACTGACCGTATACCTGGGTGTCAGTGAAAGCAGTCGTTTTGGAAACATTATTTGAAAAGTACCAAATTATGATAATGAATTGTACAGAGGCATTTGGTGTTCAAAGGGACTGGTGTGTCCTGATTAACAAATCAGAGGAACATGACATGCAGTTACTGCCAGAATTGAAAAGGCAAAAATTGCATGGCAAGCGGAGCTTTAGAAAGTAAGACTAAAGAACATTTGGTGTCATTATATAGGACTTTGGTGTCATTATATGGGGACTGGGCACAGAAGTGAAACTTTCTTAATCAACCATGATTTCATTATATTCTGAAGCAAACTTGAAGGGCTGAATGGCCACCTTGCACTCCAATGTTTTATATTTTTGTGTAGCGTTCAGTTTAAACTGAGAAATACACAATCATTTGTAAGTTTTGAAATGGACACAGACTTGTGGTGGTCTATTGCACAACTGACAATGGAAAACAAGATGCTTTCCTTTGATACTTTCAGTTTAGAAAAACATCCGAAGGAATTCACATGAAAAATTACTATATTACCTTTTCCTCCCAAAAAGTATATTTTTTTCTCTCCATTACTTAATTTTGCTTTGCATTTGTAAACTCTAATGGGGATTTCTGCCTCTTACTCATTTCATTCCTACTTCTCTTCATTAACATAACTTGACACAAATGCCATACCTGCCACCTGAGATGAGTAAGCCACTCCCACACCACATATATTGTTATTGGCAGCAGAAGACACTTCACCAGCGCATCTTGTCCCGTGGCTGCAATAAAGGATCCCGCAATTATTCAATGACAAAACAAATCACACATCAATTACTGTTTCTGTCTTGGTCATGATTCAGAGCATGTGGGCATTGCTGGTAAAGGCCAGCATTTATTGTCCATCTCCAATTACCCTTGCAAAGGTAGCGAGGTGTTTTATGGCAGCTGAGTGGCGTGTTAGGCCACTTCAGAGTCAACTGTTGCAGTCACAAGTCGGCCAGGCCAGGTAAGGTTGGCAGATTTCCTCCCTTGAGTAACATTAACAAATCAGATGCATTTTTCTGACAATCTACCAAATTTATGCTCACCATTAGTGACACTAACTTCTGATTCCAGGTTTATTTCACGACTGTTCAATGCCTCATTTGATGATTAGAATTCAGGTTTCTGACGTTTGACTTAATGCCCTGTGGCAGGGAGAACAGAAGAGCTGAAAGTTGTTTAAGTAGAGAAAGGCTGCAGAAAGCAACAGTGCAGAGGGATTTTGGGGTCCTCATCAGTGAATGACAAAAGGCTGGCATCCAAATTTAATAAGGTGATAAGGAAGGGAAATAGAATGTTGGCCTTTATTTCAAAGGCAGTGGAAAGGAGGTTTTGCTAAAACTACGCAATAAACTAGTCAGACTGACAACTGTTATACTGTGAATATTTTTGTGCCTCTAATAAAGGAAAAATACACTCACATTGGAGGCAGTCCAGAGAAAGTTCACAAGACTGATCCTGGGTATGGAGGGACAGTCGTATGCGGAGAAGTGAGTAGATTGGGCCTTTATTCAGAATGTAGAAGAATGAGAGGCAGCCTTATTGAAACATAAAAGATTCTTAAAGGTCTTGACAGGGTAGTTGTGGAAAGATGGTTCCCTTTTGTAGGACAAGGGGGCATCATCACAGAATGAGGGGATGATAAATACTGACCAGAAATGAAGAGGAATTTCTTCTCTCAGAGGGTGGAGAATCTTTGGAATTCTTTACCACAGAGGGCTGTCGAGGCTAAGTCATTAAGATAAACAGATTTTTCATCAGGAGGGGAATAAGGGTTTTGGGGAAAAGGCAGGAAAGTGGAGTTGAGGATTACTCAATGAGCCATGGGCTCATTGAATGGCAGAGCAGACTCAATGAGCTAAATGCCTTTCCTATATCATACAGTTTTATGATAATCATCTACAGATTTGTTAATATAGTTAGAAGAATGTGCCGTTGGTTTATAAATAATGGTAGCCATTAGAGACATAGTTGCAGGTTGACATAGATTGGTACTTGAATATTGAAGGGAATTGGATATTTGGGAAGGTCAGGCTTTTAGGAAAATGTGGAAGGATGACTCTGTTCATGTATGGTGGATGGAGAGGATGACTTAAGTTCAGGAAACCAGGATGTGCAAATATTCTGGGCAGAGATGAGAAATGATAAAGACTCAAAGTCATTCACGGAAGTACAGCACAGATCCCCTACGAGAAACCATATTGCAAGGTGGAACATAGAAGAAAAAATAATGGGAGCTCATCAGAAATGCATGGCGTTAATCATGGAAGACTTTAATCTACATGTGGACCAGAGACGTTAGATGGGCAAAGTAAGCCTCACTGACCAGTGTATAGAATATTTTCAGGATAATTTCCTAGAATAGCTTTGTAGCCCACCAGAGAGCAGATTATACTTGACCTGGTACTGAGAAATAAGACAGAATTAATTATTGACCTCATAGTGGAGTGTTCCTAGAAAGTAGCAACATTAATATGACTGAAATTTAAATTCAGCTCCTGGGACAGAGTAGGTTTTTTTTAACAACTTAAATAAGCCCAGTCATGCGGACATGAGAGCAGGGACTGGGTCAAGTGAATTAGCAGGTTAGACTAAAGGATAGGTCTAGAGTCGCAGTGGCGGATATATTAAGGGAACATTTAAGAAAGTGGTTTGAGAAGGTAGCTCACCACCACCTTCTCAAGAGCATGTAGGGGCGGGTAATAAATGCTGGTCCAGGCAGCGATACCCATGTCCCACAGTGAGCAAGAAAAAGTTTCTTGAGAATTTGCAGGATTACATCAACTCAATCTCTGCTCACCTCACTCCCTCCAAACTTGCGGCTCCCTGTTCGCTTAGGTCTAACATTAGTGACACTTCTACACACAAAGACTGGTAGAAGTTTGGAATTGTCTTTCACAAATGGCAGTGATGCTGGACCAGTTGTTCAATTTAAATGAGAGATGGATAAATTTTTGTTAGCAAAGTTATTAAGAGATACGGGTCAAGGGCAGGTCTGTGGAGTTAGGCTACAGATCAATCATGATCTCATTGAATGGCAGAACAGACTCAAGGAGCTGAGTGGCCTACTCCTGTTCCTATTTTTATTGTCACTAAACCTGTTGCATTTTCTGGCATACTGACCTCTACTTGCTGAGCTTGAACACCAAGTGTGAGATAATAGCCCTTGTGGCACATTGCTAGTGGAACTCAGCTCCACATCCTACATCTGGAACCCCATGCAGGCCTTGGTTCAAGTCTTACCTACTCCAGAAGTGTGTAAATACATCTTCAAACAGGTTGATCAGAAGATATCAGGTAGTTGTCATGGTCACTATTTTTGAGACTAAGTTTCAGTTCCAGATTTATTCACTAAATTCCCTGCTGTAAATGGTGGAATTTGAATCCTAGTCCCTAGAAAATTAAACCTGGGCCTCTGGATGACCATCGCCATAGCAATACACTAATGCAATCACATTACCATACACCGTCATCCCTCCTTTTATAAATTCTAATATTAAGTGAAAATGCTGTTTATTATTTAACATTTAATTTTTACTTTTTTTTGGACATTACTTCCCACCTCTCATACAGGGAACTGTGCAGTTCTATTATGATTAAAAGCAAAATATCCCTGGGTGGTGGAAATCTGAAACAAAGGGAGACTGTATTGTAGAAACTCAGCACACTGGCACAATCCATAGAGAGAGAAAAAAAGTTAACTTTTCAAGCCCAGGGACCCTTCTTGAGAATGCATGAAGAATATCCATATCGGACTCAAAATCTTAACTCTGTTTCTATCTCTCCACAGTTTCTCCAGCATTCTTCATGTTTATTCAATTCAGTCAGAGTTTTCCAACTGAGTTTTAAAAAGGTATTTTTTCATAGGACTTAGGAATTGCTGGCAAGAACAGCATTTGTGGCCCATCCTTAATTACACCCGAACTAGGTTGCTCTCTAGACCATATCAGAGGCCAGTTAAAGGGTCAACCACATTGCTATGGGTCTGGAATCACACATTGGTCAGGGTGAATCAGATAGATTTTTAACAATAATTGATGAAAGGTTATTCACTAACAAAGCTGATATTCAATATTAATTGAATAGAGTTTCCCCACCAACTACAGTGGAGTCGGGGCCTGTATCCCTAAAGCATTACCCTGTGCACCTAGATTACAACTACATCACCATGTCATCAAGTTTTTAAGAATCGCTGTATTTTCATGTGAAATATATTCAAGGCCAGCGGTTGCAATCAATACGATACTGCACTTTTGTTTGTAGACATCTATGCCCAAAGACATCTTATCTTTTCAACACAATAACTTTCATTTCAATCCAGTCAGCCTGGATTATCTGATAGGATATATCTTTTTCTGAACTAACTCTATTTTCCATCTACTCAGCTCTTCTTCTTTATTTTTGGAGTTTGGCAGAAATAAACAGAAGACCATTTAGCAAAAATTACAAGCTTAGGCATTAAACACAGAACTAGTCACAATTAAATCCGACGATTTGTCAGGATCTTTAACTCAAATACAGTACGATAGACTGAATAATCATAGAGGCATTTCCAATATAAATAGATTAACGAGAATCCTCATAAAACCAAGAGCATTTTGGCTTTCAACTCCTAAATAAAGATATATTTCATTGTGGACAAAGGATGGAGCACAAAGTGCCTTAAAATGATTTGGATTGAATACAAAAATCAATACCTAATGTGACCAGACACTGACTGCTCTCTGCTGTCATTGAGTGGTCTTGATTGCTTGGCACATTCATAATTCAGCAAGATTGTATGCATTCCAGCATTCTGAGAGCCCAGAGCTTCCTGTACAGCACCAGAGAATGACTGCATTGTGTCTATATTACCTGTTAAACCAATCACCTGTGTAGCGGGGATATGGGTATGGGTCATTGCTGCTGAAATCATAGCTGGCTTCTGCATTCTGTAAAGAGACAGGTACATCAAACTGAAGTTTAAAATGCAATGAATTCTTGTAATGATGAACTATGAAAACACAGTCATTTAGAGACACAGAACTGGTGAATAGACAGCAGTTCGCATTGCAGCAAAAAAGGGTACTGCCTAGTTAGCAACCAATAAATTGTGATTGTTTGCAATTTGACATTCTTGAATTTGTCCTGATGAATGAGAGATGTGAAGCTTCATCAGGATGTCTCACTTATTGGATAAAATCGCCTCTCATTCTTCAAAACCCTAAAGAATACATAACCAGTTTCCTCAATCTCTCACCATTCAACAATCCTTCCATTCCAGGGATTAAAATGATATACAATCATATTATATGCATGAAACCATGAGACATTCAACATGTGAGACAAAACCTGTGTTAAAATTGGATGCAGAATTCCTGGACTTTCACGATTTCATTTCCAAATGTTAAGAAGCTTGCATAAAGAAAAGCTTGACATCACATGACATCGGACTTAGATCTAATAATTATGACCATTTTAAACCGAGTAAGGAGCGTTTCCTTAATGTGGAGGTGTCATTGTTGGACTGGGGTGGTCAAGGTCAGAAGTCACATGACACCATGTTATAGTCCAGAGATAATGGGAACTGCAGATGCTGGAGATTCCAAGATAATAAAATGTGAGGCTGGATGAACACAGCAGGCCAAGCAGCATCTCAGGAGCACAAAAGCTGACGTTTCGGGCCTAGACCCTTCATCAGAGAGGGGGATGGGGGGAGGGAACTGGAATAAATAGGGAGAGAGGGGGAGGCGGACCGAAGATGGAGAGTAAAGAAGATAGGTGGAGAGAGTGTAGGTGGGGAGGTAGGGAGGGGATAGGTCAGTCCAGGGAAGACGGACAGGTCAAGGAGGTGGGATGAGGTTAGTAGGTAGCGGGGGGTGCGGCTTGGGGTGGGAGGAAGGGATGGGTGAGAGGAAGAACCGGTTAGGGAGGCAGAGACAGGTTGGACTGGTTTTGGGATGCAGTGGGTGGGGGGGAAGAGCTGGGCTGGTTGTGTGGTGCAGTGGGGGGAGGGGACGAACTGGGCTGGTTGAGGGATGCAGTAGGGGAAGGGGAGATTTTGAAACTGGTGAAGTCCACATTGATACCATATGGCTGCAGGGATCCCAGGCGGAATATGAGTTGCTGTTCCTGCAACCTTCGGGTGGCATCATTGTGGCAGTGCAGGAGGCCCATGATGGACATGTCATCAAGAGAATGGGAGGGGGAGTGGAAATGGTTTGCGACTGGGAGGTGCAGTTGTTTTTTGCGAACTGAGCGGAGGTGTTCTGCAAAGCGGTCCCCAAGCCTCCGCTTGGTTTCCCCAATGTAGAGGAAGCCGCACCGGGTACAGTGGATGCAGTATACCACATTGGCAGATGTGCAGGTGAACCTCTGCTTGATGTGGAATGTCATCTTGGGGCCTGGGATGGGGGTGAGGGAGGAGGTGTGGGGACAAGTGTAGCATTTCCTGCAGTTGCAGGGGAAGGTGCCGGGTGTGGTGGGGTTGGAGGGCAGTGTGGAGCGAACAAGGGAGTCACGGAGAGAGTGGTCTCTCCGGAAAGCAGACAGGGGAGGGGATGGAAAAATGTCTTGGGTGGTGGGGTCGGATTGTAAATGGGCAACAGGTTTAATTGAAATCACAAGCTTTCAGAACCTGATGAAGGAGCAGAGCTCCAAAAGCTTCTGATTTCAAATCAACCTGTTAGTCTATAATCCGATGCCATGTGACGTCGAGCTTTTCTTTATGTAAGGTTCTTACATTTGGAAATGAAATAGTGAAAATCCAGAAATTCTGCATCCAATTTTAACACAGGTTTTGTCTCACACGTCGAATGTCACATGGTTTCACGCATATAATATGATTGTAAATCATATTAATCCCTGGAATGGAAGGATTGTTGAATGGTGAGAGATTGAGGAAACTGGTTATGTATTCATTAGGGTTTTGAAGAATGAGAGGCGATTTTATCGAAACTTGCAAAGCTCTTATGGGGCATGAAGTGGTTGGATCAGAACACAAATCCCTACGGACTTATCGAAATTTGAAAAGATGTGCTGTTTTAAATCAAAGACTGCTGAAGGATTACAAGTATATCTTTGCAGGGCTTGGATGTTTTCGCCTGGAGAATATCATCTGGAAATGGATGATAGTGTGGGACCTACATCAGCACCTACTGAAGAGGTTTACCGCTGCCCTCAGTCTGAAAGACAAGACAGAGGAGCTGGAAGAGAATGGGTCCTTAAGGAAGAGGCAATTCCTGCAGATTGGATTAGGAGTCTAGTAACAGTGAAGAAAATTTGGAAAGCTGAGTTTGCATAGATCCGAAGGATCCCATTAAGGATTTGAAGGCCATAATCAGAATCTAGAGTGGTTGCAAGACAAAGCTCACTGGAAGAATCTGAAGCTGAGCTGGAAAAACTTGTAACTAAAAATACCCAAATTCACATACATGGGTCACCTACTGACAGTGAAAAGATCCTGTCCCAGTTTTTAATCCAGTGGCAGCTGAAATGAGTGAATTCTGCTTACTGAGATAATGGGAACTGCAGATGCTGGAGAATCCGAGGTTACAAAGTGTTGAGCTGGATGAACACAGCAGGCCAAGCAGCATCTTAGGAGTACAAAAGCTGACGTTTCGGGCCTAGACCCTTCATTTGCTACCTGAAACTATGGACCAACATTTCCTGCTGCATTGGTCTCTCAGCTGCATTGATAGAGTCTGTCAGCATGGAAACAGACCCTTCGGTCTAACTCATCCATTCTGAACAATCTAGGCTAATCCCTCTTACCAAATTTTGGCCCATATTCCTCTAAACCTTTCCTTTTCGTGTTCCCTTTCAAATGTCTTTTAAATGTTGTAACTGTACCGCATCTCCCACACTCTCTGGCAGTTCATTCTTGGGATGAGTATCATTCCACTGCTTCACCTCAACTTTACATTTCAGGGTTTAGACTGGGTCCAATCAGGTCAGCATATTGAGTCACATTGCAGAGGTCTGTGTAGCTCATCATGTGGCATAAAGCTCCCGGTATCTATTTGACTCTTAATCTTCGCTTGATACTCTTCTGCAGTTAAAATTTTAATGGGCAGAAACTATTCTGAGCACTTTTAAACCTGACAATACCAACCTGTTGTATGATGTGGAGTGAATCATCAGAATGGTCTTATCTCCAGCAACCATCTTCATCCAATAACTTTGCTTCTTTCCAGCTATAAGCTTGTGTGTAACATGATCTAGGTTCTTGCAGTTAGTGTATTAGTGTAATGTTTCCCCTACACTGCTCATCTTTTTGTTTCTTTTGTGTGGTATTTTTTACAATATTTAGATCCTGTACTTTGCATTAGATTGTTTTGTTTGCCCTTCCTAATTTTTTTTTCACCGATTATGTTGTTTTTGTTAGGCCTGGTTTATTTCTCAGCATTATGTGAACCCACAGCCATTCTTCTATTAGTGCCCCCCAGCTGAAAGCTCCAACACCAGAGCTGTATGTTGATATTTTTCTTGAGAGTAAGATTCCCCTCTCTCAGCAGGCGCGCTGTCTTGCAGAATCTCTAATGCCTCAAGCAACCTATTACAAATGCGACATCCAAACTCATCAGCTAGATGTCTCAGTTCAATCACATATTGAACAATTTTTGTCCTCTCCACTAAAGTTCTGAGGTGGAATGTATACCATTGGAACATTATTGGAATTGAATTTGGAATCCAATTGGAATGGAATATTAATACAAGTTTCAAAGTGTAATTTCAATGTCCTTAGAATTTCACCAGTTTGGCTTTCTTGATCCTCACTGGGTTAAAGGGTACATTACAACTTGTAGCTCTCTCACTCCAGCTCTGATAACATACTTGCTACTCCAATTGTTCAGGCTGTTTTTTTAAATTTAACTCTAGTTATTTCATAATTTTGCCTTGGGGACTGGAATCATTATATTGTGCGTTGTGAATCATTGTTGAGTATCATTTCCACTGAACTAGAAAATTCACAGTCAGTTTGACCAGTGCAGTGGTTTAACATTGCAAGACTACTGCTCTAATTCTTCCTTGCTGTTTATTACCATCACTGGCTCTCTTGCCACCTTGGAAATCTGTATAACTTCAGTTGGACAGTTCTGGCACCATACTTCACATAGAGGTGTTTCATAGCTTTTCCTTCTCAACTGCAAAGTACACATACCGGAGGTCACATGATTATGTCAGGTCACACCAAGTACAAAACTTACAAAAGGATTTGTCCAAATGGAATGTGTGTCAACAGGATTAAAAATACTTCCTCAAAGACCAATACATGATCTGGGCTTCACCTGATGAAGGAGCAGAGCTCTTCAGTGATTTCAAATAAACCTGTTAGATTATACCTTGGTGTCATGTGACTTCTGATTTAGACCAATACAATTATCTTCCTTTCTGATGTCCTGGTGACTCCTCCCCTTCTTGATGCAACAATACTGTCCCTATCCTTTCCACCACAATGATCATACCCTAGCCTACATTGGACATCTCCACCATCGATGACATGACCCTCCTCAAGATACAGAGGACTGTATCTACCTCCCATTTCTTCCTCCTTTATTCAAACTAACATGCATCCTCACTGACCATTCCAACCCAGCTGCAGGCTCCTTACCCTGTTGCTGGCCAGAGAACTCCGACAGAGCATTCCCTAACTTACAGGGAGCATAGACTGTCAATCACCCACTTACCAGGCCCACCTCTATCAATAATCAGGTACATGTTGTTGCTTGTTGCTTTGCTACTGTAATAAAGGCAGTAATCATTCATTAACCAGAACTTTAAAAATGTTTAAACTGAAATTGAGGCTTGTAGTGAAGGCTTGTTCAATACATCATAACTGGACTCGCACAATCACCGTGATAGTCTGAACATCAGCCATTTATGTGCAGCTAATTCTGTTCAAATATTTATAGGATCCTGTCAATCTTTAATTGCTAAAATTGATGTGTTGCATTTCGTTGAGGAAGCAGCGCTCCTTCGCATGTGAATTAAAGCAAATATTTCATAAATAAGACGGGCTGTGTCACAAATTCACCCACTATCATTAACTCAACCAGTTGTAAAATTCAATTGATTGGATCATCCAAATTTAATAGCTGATAATTTCCAGGGATCAGCTTGACTCCTCATCAATATTTTGCCTTGCAGTGGCACCTATGGTGGAACTAAGCCGAAAATGTGCAAAAGAGCAGAAGAGACAGGAGCAGGCTGAGGCCATCTGGCCCCTTGAGTTGACTTTCCCATTCAATACAACCAGAGACTATGTTCTACGCCCATTTCTATTTTCTGTCTGACCCTTATATTCCTCAATTCCTTGATCATCCAACATCCTATTGATCTTAGCCTTGAATCTACTCAATGGCTGGAAGTTGGGATTAGTGGAGATGGGTTGCCACAGACTTGATGGGCCAAACGGCCTCTTCTGTCTTGCATGACTACATGACTAAATACCCACATCATGTGGGGTAGGTTCTTCCATAGATTAGCAGCCTTCCGATTGCAGCAATGTCTCTTCATCTCAGTCCTACATAGCAAATCCCATATCTTGAGGTCATGAGCTGAACTTTCCTGATTGACTTACTACTTACCTGATTGAACATCATTGACTTTGATAAGGTAAATATTGATAGGTTGCTTCTGCCTCTGATCGGGGAGTCTAGAACATGGGAACGTTGTCTCAGGACGGAGATGAGGAAGGATTTCTTCCCAAAAAGGGGTTGTGAATTTTAGGAAATCTTCACCACAGAGGGCTGTGGCTGCCCCATCGTTGAAGATGACTTAAGGGCAGGAAAGACAGATTTTGGCTTCTCAAGGAATCGAAGGATACAGGGAAAGCACAGGAAAGTGCAGTTGAGGTCCAACTTCAGCTACAGTTATATAGAATGGCAGGGAAGCTCAATGAGTAGAATGGTCTACATTTGCACCAATGTGTTTGAATTATTGGAGGTTGGGCTTGGTGTGAGCAGGTGGCTCAGAAAAATTGTGCCTGAAAATAACTCAATTCAAGAGGGCATGGGATGATCATTTCAATAGAAATGGTGGAGAGGCCTTATTTCTGAACCAGGAGGTTTGGGTTCAAATCCTTCCTGCTTTGGAGATGTGTCATAATGCATCTGAAAAAGTTGATTAGAAAATATCTGGAAATGCAACACATGATATAGGAGACTAGCACTAGGGGATAGAACCAGTCAAAGCACAATGGGTTGAATGGCCGCCTTCTGTACCATAACTATTCTGTGGCTCTGTGAGTGCAGGCCTGGAGCTAACTCGCTGATGTTTTCTTACCAATGTCAACAGGGTTCTCACTGTAGCTCGGTGAGTGAGGTTAGAAGGGCGAAGCTGTGTGAAGACATTGAAGAAGAGTTCACAAATCTTACATTTACGAGGTGGGGTGGGAGCATCAATAAGAGGCTATCATCGTATCTGGTCCTGGCTCAACAGAGCGGTCTCCCTGCCAACCCAGTCTAAATCCTGCTTACTTAAAGACCGTGTTAGTGCCCATATTGTAGAATTACCCCAGCAGTATCCACTTCACCCATTATCACTGTCACTCTGTGCAGGTTCAGGAATCTCAGCTGCTCCCATCATCGGGATCTTAAAGCCAGTGGGAACAGCCAGCCGTCTGATCCATTGTTTTAGGTTCACCAGCTGGAGATGGAAGAGGGTAAAAGGACCTCTCAGCATCTGCCAGGCTCTCCAAGAATTTTATGCATTTCCATGAGATATGCAATTCTGGGGAAGAAAATCACAAATATTAATTCGCAAACTGCGAAATAGAAATCTCGGGGAATTGAACCAATTTTCTTTCTGAAATAACTTAGCCAAGATTGAAAAGAAATCTGCTTGTTGAATTAACCTGTTCAGTCATTCTGCGGTGGTAGCCATTCAGCTAGCTGCACATCTGCCTACAATTTGCTGCCGATTTATAGCCAGGATGAGAGATGCTCTAGTGATGAAAACAAAAAAAAAAGCTGGAAATCACAGCAGGTCAGGCAGCATCCTTGGAGAGACAGCAAACTAATGCTTTGAGTCTAGATGACTCTTCATCAGAGATGGTCCAGTGGTTCTGGGAGATCTTGACATTGCCTTAATGTCATGACTGTCCTTCACAGATTTGTGAACCTTGTGAACATTGGGACAGTTTGAGCAAATCAGCCTATTTTCTGCATTACAGCCTGCGAATATTTAAGTTGTTGTTTTGTTAATTCTTTGTTGGACAGGCAGATATGGGTGATGGAGGGCCCCTGTGGGTACTGTTAAGAAATCATGACTGAAGGGACTGAGTGGCCTTTCCCATTCCTAAGCGTGGACCAAAACCGTTGTGAACCTTCTTCCACGTTTGTTCCCTCAGTTTGTCATCAGGCCATGGTTTCAATGCAAGTTGGGTTGGTGTTTTTGTTTCGGATGTTGAGCGGAACTACTTTGACGTTTCTGCTTCTTTTGGTCTCCCTCAACAACAATGCACATAGACTTCATAATCTAGTGTTCCCCAGTTCCCCAACCCTGCCCATCAGGGCATTCAGTCTGATTCATTAAGCTTTTATTACAAGAAGGATTCTTTTCAGCTACAGCATTGATGAGTTTTAATCTGACGAGACACCAGATGAGTCAGCTGTCACAGTGACATAGCCAGGGCCTGAAGGAGTTTTCACCCTGTGATCAAATTAACAGGCATGTCACCGCCTGCTTCTAACAATCCCTGATTTAGCCTGCCTTTATTTTCTAGCACTTTGTCAAAGTACAAAGTGAAATTCGAAAGAAAGACGTACATTCAATCAGCCTCACTCTGTTCAGTGTCAAAACAATGAAACAGAAACCATCCTGAATAACTCATTTTTTTTGGCAATTGCTGTCACAAGAAAGTCTTTGGAATATATATTATATCAGGGAATCAAGCACAGTGTTGAGGGTGGGGAAATAATTGGTCCAAAGCACTGACAATGGGTCATGGTGTGCAGTTGCAGGACAGCTAGTCATCCTTACACATTTAAGTTTTGAATATCTTGCACACCAAGTTTTTGGAAGCATTGGCATGTAAGAAGGGAAACTAGACAGCTAGGCTATTTAATGGACAGTGCAAACCACTATGTATTCCTTAACCAATTAAAGTGATGGATTGCAAAATGAACAAGACAAAGACTGAAAGGAAGTGCAAACTAGAGCAAACCTTGGATCAGGTACAGAAGAAGACATGAAGTGTGTAATAGAACGATTGATTAAGAGAGGGAGAAAAGGAACAGAAGGAAAATGTATGTAGAAAAAGTGAAATCTTAATATTGATTAAAATCAGAAGGACTGAGGCTGCATGTTTTTGATATTGCAATATTGCATTAGGATGAAAAATATGTAATTTTATATATAGGTAAAATATTATTTCTAAAGTTTGGATTTCAATATAGTGACATAAGGGTGTTGATTACTTCTGAGAAGAGCTACTTCCAGTAAAAAAAATTAGGGCAGGCAATCCTTCCAGGCCAATGATCTAATCTAGCCTGTATCAGAGAGCACATCTGTTGGACTGGGATGGATAAGGTCAGAAGTCACTTGACACCAGGTTATAGTCCAACGCGTTAATTTGAAATCACAAGCTCTGGGAAAGCTGACCCTTCATCAGGTGATGTGAGAGAGAATTCTGTGCCTGAATGTTTCTCTTTCACTTCATCTGATGCAGGGGCAGCACTTCAAAGCCTTATGATTTCAAATAAACCTGACGGACTATAACCTGGCGTCATGTGACCTTTGCCTGTATCAGAGAACAGGCCTGATGTGGAGATGCTGGAGCAGGATGGACAAAGTCAGAAGCCAGATGGCACCAGGTTATACACCAATAGGTTTATTTGAAATTGCAAGCTTTTGGAGCACTGTTCCTTCATTGGGTGATGTCATGTAAGAAGAATCCACAGTTCATAAGACAGAAACTGAGTGATCAATTAAGTTGAACTTCCAGTCATGATATAAAGGTTACAGATACTGTTGGGAAATAAATTGCAAACATTGTTTTGCTGTCTGCTTCAGGATCTTTCTAAAGTGTCTTCTAGATCTCGTTTCCTTGGTTTTTTTATTTGTTTTTTGTCCTACTTGTTTTCATCCATTGTGTAATTGATTTCTGTTTTGTTGTTAAGAAACTGCTACATCATGATCTGGAAGTTTTGGAACATGACGGTTCGATCACATCCGTCATACAGAAACAAGGCAATGGTTTCAGTTGATTTGACTTCACATTTCACACGTACCTCCTCTGTCTCTATTTAAATAAACCTTTCAGCAAGTCTTTTTATCAAGAACTTAAAGTAGACCCAGCCCCTTCATTACTAAACCATTACTGAACTACCTGCTCTGGGAATAGTCCACCATATTCACTCTACCTATGTGACTCACATTTTCACACAGCGATTACGTCTTCTCAGAGCTCCCTGTTTCAAACAAAATAATCCCAGCCTATCCAATGTTTCCTAAGCATTAAAATCCTTTACTCCTGGGTGGGAACTCTGCAGTAAGTAACTCACCTCCTGACTCCCCAAACCCAGTCCACCATCTACAAGACACAACCAGGAGTGTGACGGAAAACGCCCTACTTGACTGGATGGGTGCAGCTCCAACAACACTCAGGATACTTGACACCATCCAGGAAAAAGCATCAAGCCTGATCGGAACTCCATCCACAACCTTCAACATTCAGCTGCCCGCTCCCATGACCGATGCTCAGTAGTAGCAGTGCGCACTATCTACAGGATGCACTCATCAAGTCTCCCTCAGTTTTCCAAACCATAGAATCATAGACATGCAATATTTAAGAGGTCCTTTACTACTACCAGCACTAGTCCCACTTTCCCCTTCTACATCCATAGCCTTGAATGTTATGACACTTCAGGTGCCGATCCAGGTACATGTGAAAGATTGTGAAGTTTCTTGCCTCCACTACCCTCCAAGGCAGTGCATCCAGATCCTGCCACTTTCTGGATGAAGAGGTTTTTTTTTCCTCAAATCCCCTCTAAACCTCTTGCTTCTCACTTTAAAATTATGCCCTCTTGTTACTGAATCTTCGATTAAGGGGAATAGCTGCTTTCTATACACTGTGTTCATGCCCCTCATCATCTTATATGCCTCAAATTGGTCCCTGTATCCCTCTCAGCCTTCTCTGCTCAAAAGTAATCTGTGCTTATCCAGCATATTTTCACAGCTGAAAGGCTCCAGCCCATCTGCACCCCCTCCTGTGCTATCACATCTTTCCAACAGCATGGAGACCAGTGCCGCACACAGTACTCCAGCTGTGTTCTATCTAACCAAAATCCTGTACAACTGCAATGTAATAATAAAATGTGAGGCTGGATGAACACAGCAAGCCCAGCAGCATCTCAGGAGCACAAAAGCTGACGTTTTGGGCCTAGACCCTGCTCTGATGAAGGGTCTAGGCCCGAAAAGTCAGCTTTTGTGCTCCTGAAATGCTGCTGGGCCTGCTGTGTTCATCCAGCCTCACATTTTATTATCTTGGATTCTCCAGCATCTGCAGTTCCCATTATCACTGATACAACTGCAATGTAACCTCCCTGTGCTTTCATCTAAGATTTTTCTATTCACTTGTGGGATGTGGGCATAACTGGCTGGACATAATTTTCTTTTGTTTGTCCTTGAGAAGGTGGTGGTGAGCTGCTTTCTTGAATCACTGCAGATCATGTGCTGTAGGTAGACCACAGTACCCTTAGGGAGGGAATTCCAGGATATTGACCCAGTGACAGTGAAGGAACGGCAATATATTTTGAAGTCAGGATGGTGAGTGGCTTGAAGGGGAACATGCAAGGGGTGGTGTTCCCATGTATCTGCTGCTCTTGTTATTCTAGATGGAAGTGGTGTGGGTTTGGAAGGTGCCATCGGAGGATTTTTAGCAAATTTCTGCAGTGCATCTTGTTGTTAGTACACACTGCTGCTATTGAGCGTTGGTGGTGGAGGGAGTAGATGTTTATGGATGTGGTGCCAGTCAAGTGGGCTGCTTTGTCCTGGATGGTACATAGAACATAGAACATTACAGCACAGTACAGGACCTTCAGCCCTCGATGTTGTGCCAACTTGTCATACCGTTCTGAAGCCCATCTAACCTATACTATTCCATGTACGCCCATATGCTTATCCAATGACGACTTAAATGTACCTAAAGTTGGCAAATCTACTACCGTTACTGGCAAAGCATTCCATTCCCTTACTACTCTCTGAGTAAAGAAATGGTGGCAAACTTCTTGAGTGTTGGAGCTGCACCCATCCAGGCAAGTGGGGAGTATTCCATCACACTCCTGACTTGTGCCTTGTAGATGGTGGGCAGGCTTTGGGGAGTCAGGAGGGGAGTTACTTGCCGCAGTGTTCCTAGGTTCTGACTTGCTCTCATAGCCACTCTGTTAATATAGTGAGTTCAGTCAAGTTTCTGGCCAATGGTAACCCAAGGATGTTGATAGTGAGGGATTCAGTGATGGTAACACTATTAAATGTTGAGGAGCAGTGGTTAGATTGTCTCTTTTTGGAGATGGTCATAGCCTGGGATCTGTGTGGCACAAATGTTACCTGTCACTTGTCAGCCCAAGCCTGGATATTGTCCAGATCTTGCTGTGTTTGATCACGGACCGCTTCAGTGTCTGAGGAGCTGTTTTAGTGCTGAACACTGTGCAATCATTGGTGAACATCCCCATTTATGACCTTATGATGGAGGGAAGGTCATTGATGAAGCAGCTGAAGATACTTAGGCCTAGAACACTACCCTGAGGAACTCTGGCAGAGATGTCCTAGAACTGAGATGGCCTCTGATAATCACAAGTATCTTCCTATGTGCCAGGTTTGACACCAACCAGTGGAGAGTTTGCCTCCTGATAATCATTGATACCAGTTTTATTGGGATCCTTGATGTCATACTCCATCAAATGTAGCATTGCTGTCAAGGGTTGTAGCTCACATCTCACCTCTGGCATTCAACTCTTTTGTCCATATTTGAACAAAGGCTGCAATTAGGTCAGGAATTGGACAGCCCTGGCAGAACCCAAACTGGGCATCACTGAGCAGGTCATTGCTGACCAGGTGCTGCTTGATAGCTCTGTTACTGACACCTTCCATCACTTTACTGATGATTGAGAGTAGACTAATGGTATGATAATTGGTCGGGTTGAATCTGTCCAGCTTTTTGTGCACAGGACATACCTGAGCAATTTTCCACATTATCGAGTAGATACCAGTATTATAACTGAACTGGTACAGCTTGGCTAGAGAAGCGGCAAGTTCTGGAGCTCAAGTCTTCAGTACAGTTGCCGGAATGTTATCAGGGCTCATAGTCTCTGGAATATCTAGTGCCTCCAAACTTTTCCTGGTATCATGTGGAGTGAATTAAATTGGCTGAAGACTGGTATCTGTAATGCTGGGACCACTGGAGGAGACTGAGATGGATCATCTGCTCAGCACTTCTGGCTGAAGATTGCTGCAAATGCTTCAGCCTCATCTTGCACAAATGAGCTGGGCTCTGCCATCATTGGATGATGGGGATATCTGTGGGGCATCTGCCTCCAGTGAGATGTTTAATTGTTCACCACCATTCACAACATGATGTGGCAGGACTGCAGAGCTTAGATCTGATCTGTTGGCTGTGGGATCATCATTTAGCTCTGTCTGTTACTTGCTGCTTTCGCTGTTTGGCGTGCCAGTCCTGTTTGGTAGTTTCACCAGGTTGACATCTCATCTTCAGTAAGCCTGGTGCTGCTCCTGTCAGGCCCTCCTGCACTCTTCATTGAATCAGGGATGATCCCCTGGCTTGATGGCAATGGTTGAGTAGGGGATATGCCGGGCCATGAGGTTACAGATTGTGCTGGAGTATAGTTCTGCTGCTGTTGATGGCCCACAGAGCATCATGGATCCCCAGCCTTGGGCTGCTAGATCTGTGCGATGTCTGTCCCATTTAACACAGTGATAGTGCTACACAACACAATGGAGGTTGTTCTCAGTATGAAGGCAGTACTTCCTCTCCACTAGGACTGTGCGATGGTCACTCTTACCGATTCTGTCATGGGCAAATGTGACTGCAGCTGGCAAATTGGTAAGGGTGAGGTCAGGTATGTTTTTCCCTCTTGTTGGTACCCTCACCACCTGCTACAGACCCAGTCTAGCAGCGAAGTCCCCAGCCCAACCATCCCTTCCTCCCACCTCAAGCCGCACCTCCATTTCCTACCTACCACCTCACCCGCCTCCTTGACCTGTCCGTCTTCCCTGGACTGACCTATCCCCTCCCTACCTCCTCAATATACTCTCCTCTCTACCTATCTTGTTTACTCTCCATCTTCGGTCCGCCTCCCCCTCTCTCCCTATTTATTCCAGTTCCCTCTCCCCATCCCCCTCTCTGATGAAGGGTCTAGGCCCGAAACGTCAGCTTTTGTGCTCCTGAGATGCTGCTTGGCCTGCTGTGTTCATCCAGCTCCACACTTAGTTATCATTTAGGACCTGGCCAGCTCGATCAGTACTACAGCTGCCGAGCCACACTTGGTGTTGAAATCCCTCACGCAGATCACATTTTGCGCTTCTGTCACAGCCAAGGGAGAATGGTACTTTGTAATCAGCAGGAGGTTTCCTTGCTCTGTTTAACCTGAAGACATGAGGCTTGATGGGGCCTAATCAATGTTGAGGACACCCAGGGCACCTCCCTCCTGTCTGTATACCACATTGCCACCACCTCTGCTGGGTCTGTCCTGCCTGTGGGACAGGAAATATGCAGGTATGATGATGGTGGTGTCTGGGACATTGTCTGTAAAGTATGATTCTGTGAGTATGACTACGTCAGGCTGCTGCTTGACTCGTCTGTGAGACAACTCTCCCAGTTTTGGTACTAACCCCCAGATGTTAGTAAGGTCAACATGGGGCTGTTTCTGCAAGTAGTCTTTTCTAGTTCCTAGTTCAATGCCAGCTGGTCCAAATAGTTTTCTTTCTTTGTTGAGACATGATAAAGACAAGCATCCTGAGTGCCTTCTTAACCACCCTCTTAACTTGTCCTGCTACCTTCAGGGATCTGTGGACAAACATCCCAGGATCCCTCTGTTCCTTGAGCTTTCTAGTGTCCTGCCATTCACTGAGTATTCCTTTGTCTTGTTCCCTCTTCCAAAATGCATCACCTCACACTTGTTAGGGTTAAATTCCCTGCCACTGATGTGCCCATCTGACCAATCCCCTTATTGTCATTCTGTAACCAACACCTTCCTCCTCTCTGTCAACCACCCAGCCTTTCTGTGTGTCATCCACAAATTTAATTATCAGCGCCCCCACATTCTCATCTCCATCATTTATGAATATCACAAGCTATAAGGAAGCCAGCAATAATCGCTGTGGTACACCACTGCATAATTGGATTCCAGCCACATAAGCAACCTTCTCCAACCACACTCTACACTGCCCCTTGACCACTACCATCCAGAAGGACATACACACGGAACATCTCCATCTGCGGGTTCCCTCCACGACCCTCACCATCCTGACTTGGAAATATATCACCGTTCCATCACTGTCGCTGGGTCACAATCCTGGAACTCCTATCATAAGAGCACAACATGGATGGTAGTAGTTTAGGAAGGCAGCTCACCACCAACTTCTCCAGGGTAACAACGCCAGCCCAGCCAATGATGCCCACATCCCGTGAATGAAGAAAAGAAAATTCACATTAGGCTCCTGTTTTCTCTCTCAAGTGTGATCTCATTTTTCCCGTGATCTGGTGACCAGGACTGTGTGTGTCTCCATCACTACTTATGGGGCTCATACGAATAACTGTGGGGCCCTGGGTAGTGTTGTCGAATAGGGAGGCCTAGGGGGTTCAGGTACATCTTTGAAATTTGTGTCACAGGTAGACAGGGTGGTTAAGAAGGTGTTTAGCGTGCTTGCCTTCATTGCTCGGTCCTTTGAGTTTAGGAGTTGGGAAGTCATGTTGAGATTGCACAGGACATTGGTGAGGCCTCTTCTGGAATGCCACGTCCAGTCCTGGTTGCCAAGTTAAAGCAAGGATATTAAGCTGTTGAGGGTTCAGAAAAGATTTACCGGGCTGCTGCCGGGAATGGGGGGTTTGAGTTATAAGGAGAGGCTGCGACCCTTTTTTCTCTGGAACGTAGGAAGTTGAGGAGCGACCTTATAGAGGTTTATAGAATCATGAGGGGCTTAGATACAGAATAACAACAGTCTTTTCCAAAACTGGGGGGTGTATTTTCAAGGTGAGAGGAGAAAGATTTTAAAAAGGACATGAGGGGCAACTTTTTTTACACAGAGAGTGATTCATGTGCAGAATGAACTGCCAGAGGAAGTGGTGGATGTGGGTACAGTTACAACATTTAAATGACATTTGGATAAGTACATGAATAGAAACATTTGGAGGGGTATGGACCAAATATGCATTACTTTGGTCACCTTGAACTAGTTGGATTGATAGAGCATCGAACATAGAACACTACAGTGCAGTACAGCCCCTTTGGCCCTCAATGTTGTACTGCCCTGTGAAACCAAACTGAAGCCCACCTAACCTACACTATTCCATTATTATCCATTGTTTGTCTTCAAACTTGGGTGAATGGCTGACTGATTATCTCCTATTGAAAGGCAGCCACAGATTTGGGTCAGTTTCCATGCTGTATGGCTCTATGATTTAATTCTGATGTGTTCGTCTGGACTAAAACGCGCATTGTGTAAGGATTCATGTGTTGTTGACATCCTTGTATCAAAATGACCATGTGTCAAGTATAGAGATAACGAGGTGTAGAGCTGGATGAACACAGCAGGCCAAGCAGCATCAGAGGAGCAGGAAAACTGACGTTTCGGGCCTAGACCCTTCTTCAGAAATGCCCCTCTCGTCCTCCTGCTCCTCTGATGCTGCCTGGCCTGCTGTGTTCATCCAGCTCTACACCTTGTTATCTCAGATTCTCCAGAATCTGCAGCTCCGACTATCTCGTGTCTTAAGTGTAGCTGTTGTCATGAACCTGAACCTGGATTGTATAATCAGTCACATCTTCGGTGACAAATGGTACAGTTCCATCGATCTGCAGTCCTTCCTTTTTAAAAACGTATTACACCCCGATGAAAGTTTAGGAATTCTGCCAGTTTGCTGCTTCCGTTCATTTGGTATTCAAAGAAGCATCTGCTTGCAGTCTGCAGGCAATCAATTATTATCTTTTATTGCTCGTAATGTCGATCAACACTTCCACCACTTCCATCAAAATAAATCACATGCAAGAAAAATCTGCTGTATACTTACATAGTTTTCCGCAAGGTCAGGGTGCAAGTAATCAATGCCTGCATTAAAATAATAAGGAGGTTACAATAAATGGAATTTAAATGTGTAAAGGAAGCAGTGAGAAGCAGCATTAGAATTATCTGGGATAAAAAGCATTTGCACAGTTATGGTGAAAGCTGGGGCCCAGGATGCACTGCCTGGGAAGGTGATGGAGGCAGGGGCCACTGAAACTTTAAAAAGTACTCAGATGAGCACTTGAAATGTCATAAATTTCAAAGCTACGGGGTGATATAGACTTGACGGGCCAAAGGGCCTCTTCTGTACTGTATGATACTCTGATTCCATGGCCAAGGATGCTGGAAATGTGAAACAAACACAGCGAATGCTGTAGAAACTCAATAGGTCTGGCAGCATCTGCGGAGAGGAGAACGAAATTTATCATTTCACATTCAATATGAGTCTTCTTCAGAACAGTTGTATCACTTTAGTGACATCCATTATCCAATTACATAGTGTTAACATAGAACAGAGAATGGCGGATGCTGGAAATTTGAATCAAAAACAGAAATTACTGGAGGAAACGAATAGGTCTGGCAACATCTGTGGAGAGAGAAGCAGAGTTAACATTTCAAGGCAGGTGACTCTTCACCGAGGTCTCTATTGCTTTTCAGCTTTGATGAAATGGTCAACATGCTGACATTTTCTTTTCAAGAAGTCACCTCTAAGAACAGTAATGCCAGACTCAAAATGTTAACCCTGTTTTACTCTCCACAGATGCTATCAGACTTGCTGCGCTTGTCCAGCATTCCCTCTGTTTGTTCAGTTATGATTTAAAATTCTTACATGCAGCCCATCAAGTCCACACCAACCATCCAAACAGAATCCCAACCAGACCCACTCCCCTACCCTCTTTCTGTAACCCCATGTTTCCCATGGCTAAAACATTTGACTGAGCACATCTGGACACTATGGGTAACGTAGCATGCACATCTTTGGACTGTGAGAGGTAACTGGAGCGAACCCACACAGACACAAGGAGGATTTGCAGATTACACACAGACAGTCACCCACGGCTGGAATTGAACCCAGGTCCTTGGTGCTGCGGGGGCCAGCGGTGCTGACCACTGAGCCACTGTGCTGCCCCAGAATCTGCTGAGTGTCAGTGCAACAATTCCTTCAGCAGCAAATACATCAATCAATATTGTTAAGTCTAAACACAAGTGTTGTGTGTTTAGTGGGCAATTATAACTGGGGAAAGGTATTTAATGTAATGAAATGTGAGTCTGGATGAACACAGCAGGCCAAGCAGCATCTCAGGAGCACAAAAGCTAACGTTTTGGGCCTAGACCCTTCATCAGAGAGGGGGATGGGGTGAGGGTTCTGGAATAAACCCTCACCCCATCCCCCTCTCTGATGAAGGGTCTAGGCCCGAAACGTTAGCTTTTGTGCTCCTGACATGCTGCTGGGCCTGCTGTGTTCATCCAGCCTCACATTTCATTATCTTGGATTCTCCAGCATCTGCAGTTCCCATTATCTCTCAAAGGTATTTAATGTATTTTTTTCCTTCCGAGAAATGCATTATCCATTAAAAGAAACAGAGCAGCACATGAGCAGCTCATTGTCAAGAGCAGCGATATGTCATTATCTCTTACCGTCGTCCATGATAGCGATGGTTACTCCTTTTCCAGTATATCCCAACTCCCAAGCTTCAGCCACATTCAGGTCTAAGCCAGGAGTTCCATCAGCTTGCCCTGTGTTGACCTGTTTCAGCAGGAAAAGATGCACCCATTTCTTTCTCAAATCTCAATCACGACTTCAGCCCTCCCTGTCCAACAAAAATGGAGGTTGGGGGGGGGGGGGCGGGCGGTGTTGGGTGTGAGGTGAGGGGGTAAACGTAGGGCCTGGGAAAGCCCACAGAGACATAGCCCCCAAATCCCCAGCAAATGAAGGCTTCTGGGCATCTCTTTCCAGGAGAGCGATGGTAGCTCAAACATGGAGTAGATTCAAGGCAGAAATCAAAAGATTAAATCAAGAAATAGATTCCTGGATATTAAAGATTTTAAAGATGCAGTGCAGGAATGTGGCAGGGTAAGAGAACTGTGGTCTGGTTGTATGGCCCAGTAACACTGAAGAACTGAATAGCCTGCTTTATTCCTGTATTTCAAAGTCCTCACTGCAGGCAGGTGGTCCTCATGAATATTAGCACCAGGACTGTCTTGTCCTGGCATTGCTGTGATTGAAGCAAGACTCAGTTGAAGCAGGTGCTGTCTCAGGGATGACAGCAGCAAACTGGGAGGGTTACTGGGATCAGGATTAGAAGAATACAAAGGGAACCCCAGCCTTTCCTGTTTTCCCACCTTTGCTCCATTTTGCATCTCATTTACCTGAATGTCAGGGACCTCCTCTTCGAGGCCCCACTGAGACCTCTGCCCATTCCCTTTCTGGCCCTGAGCCCGAGAGTTCAAACAGTTCCTCTGTCAGGCAACTGTGTTTGCTCATGATTCCGTAAAAGCAAAACCCAATCCCTCTTTCCCAGAATGAGAGGTGATCATGTTGATCTTGAAGGGACTTGACAAGGAGGATGCTGAAAGGATATGAGTGTTCTTGGAGGAGAGAATTAAACTGAGGAACACGCATTAAACACAAGGGCTCTCCCAGTCAACATCCAGATGCGGAAAACATTTCTTTTCCTCTCTGGAGGGCCTTGAGACTTTTGGAACTCTCTTCCATATAGAGAGAGGGAGATGGAGATGGGGATCTTTGAATACTTCTAAGGCAGACGTCCACAGATTCTTGTCTAATAGAAGTCAAAAGTTTAATGGGGGTTAAATGGGAAACCGCAGTTGAAGTCAAAATCCATGATATAGATCACCACCAACATCTTGAGGGCAACATTTTTATTTAAATCATTTACTCATTGAAGGTGGATATGGTTGGATAGGCTTGAATTTATTGCCCATCCCTAATTGCCCTGGTGAAGGTGGATGGGAGCAGTGTCCTTGAACTGCTGCAGTAGTTCATCGGGCATGGGCAATTCAAGAGGGTATTAGATGACTATTTGGATAGAAATGGTGTGCTGGGATATAGGGAAAAGGCAGGAGATTGGCACCAGGCAATAGCACTGGTGCACCTACAATGGGCTGAATGGCCTCCTTAGCACTTCTGTGATGTAGACCCAAATGTTGTTAAGGAGAGAATTCCAGGATTTTGATCCAGCAGAAGTGAGGGAATGGCAATGTATTTCCAAGTCAGGATGGTGAGTAGCTCAGAGGGGAAGCTTCTGGGGGTGGTGTTCCCATGCATCTGCTGCCCTTATCCTTCTAGATGGTCGAGATAGATGGTAGATTTGGAAGGTGCTGCCAAAGCAGGCTTGATGAGTTACTGTAGTGCATCTTGTAGGTGGCAACGTAGAAGAAACTTAAATGTAATAAATAAATCATCAACGGAAACATAGTATTAGTAACAGTGAGGACATAGATGCAGATTGTACTGAAAATCCATCTTGTTCACTCATGTTTTTTTCAGAGAAGGAAAATGCCATTCTTAACTGGTCTGGCCTATATGTGACTCCAGACCCACAACAATGTGCTTTCCTCTTAACCACCCAGTGAAATAGCTAAACAGTTAAGGCTCTTTAGGTGTGGGCAATAAATGCCTGGACTTGCCTGCAGTATTCATCGCTGGCAATTAAGTAAAATAGAATCCCAATAAATACGAAAATCCAGGTTTTTATTTTGATTACCAAAAGTTTGTTCCTAATTGGGAATTAATGAAACAATGAAAGCTGGACAATGAATATTTCTTAACCTTTTCTTCTAATTC
This sequence comes from Stegostoma tigrinum, assembly GCF_030684315.1. NCBI lineage: Eukaryota > Metazoa > Chordata > Chondrichthyes > Orectolobiformes > Stegostomatidae > Stegostoma > Stegostoma tigrinum. Next base: position 4,803,510 of record NC_081362.1, on the reverse strand, counting down.
TTGCTCCCCAAGAAGAACCAAGTCACCAAGTCTCTCAATGCATAACCCGCTTCAGGTATCAATCACTCTTTATTCATCACTGCCGGGCTCATAGCCTGGTCCTTCCTACTTTTGGGAGTGGGTACCTATTGGCACACATGATGTGCAGCAGTTTGAGAGGACCACTCCTTTTTCAGGATGGATTCATCAGGGGCGAAAAATGTCAACCTTACCAGCTGTGCCAACATACCAATGATAAATTTCAGCAAAGGGTCACAAACGGCAAATAACATATAAAAGAAATGTAGGTAAGTCAGATGTTGCTTACAAGATACCATTGTTTAGTAAACAAAGGATCATTCATCATGATACCAATTTCACGAATACTCCGATATCCTCGCTTCTTTCTGCTAAATGCTTCTTGCTGTGAGGCATATTTTACCTGCAAGGGAAATAATCTGTTTGAGGGCATACACAAATACTAGTTCGGGCTTAAAAATTCATAAATTAAAAACTTCAAACCGATTTACATTATTTGTGATGGTTTATTCGCTGAGCGAGATCTCAATTCGAACAGGGAGATATGTTTCTCTGGCATACATTTCTCAATATACCTTTCAACAAACGCACCAGATCATACTCTGCAATGGTCTTGCCCTTCAGCTTTCACCTCACAAACAGACAAGCAATGATAGATAGAAAAGGAGTCTATGGTCTATCCAGTCTGCCAATTGCTAACATAAAGATAAAAAGATGAAAAAGGATGGCACAGTGGCTCAGAGGTGATTCGATTCCACCCTCGGGTGACTGTCTGTGTGGAGTTTGCACATTCTCCCTGTGTCTGTGGGGTTTCCTCCAAGTGCTCCGGTTTCCTCCCACAGTCCAAAGATGTGCAGGTTAGGTGGAGCGGTCATGATAAATTGCCCGTAGTGTCCAGGGATGTGTAGATTAGGTGGGTTACAAGGGGATGGGTCTGGGTAGGATGTTCGGAGGTTCGGTGTGCACTTGTTGGGCTGAAGGTCCTGTTTCCACTCTATAGGCATCCTATGTCCATGAAGGACATTGTGGGGAAAGAGTGAGATTGGGTAGCACCATCCCTGAGGCAGTGGAGAGATTACAAACTAGAGCAGGAGTCACTAGTGATCTCTGATTTAGGGGATCAAAGGGTCTCCTTGATTCCATCTACTGTGTATTGGAGACACTGTTGAATCCATTCTTCAAATTCTGTTAGCACAGGAAAACATCCTGAGTCATTTCACAGAAGCATACAACACTGAGTCACTGAAGGACATTTTAGGAAGATTAAGACCAGGTGTTTAACAAAGTAAAAATAAAAGAGAGTATTCCAGAGGAGGGAAAGACAGCGAGGTTTACAGAAGGAATGCTAGAGTTTAGGGCCCAGTTGGCTGAAGTCACTAATGATAGAATGATTCAGATCAGTGGATGGATAAGTGACCACAAGTGGAAGACTGTACAAAAGCAGGAACATTCCAATTTTGGTGATGAACTTTTCTGATGATGGCTCTCAAGAGTGTGAGGTGAAACCTTTTAAAAAGGCAGGGATTGTTGACGATCATCTGTTTCCAAATAAATTGATTCCGAAGCCACACACAGCCTCTATCGGTGACATGAAGGCAAAAAGTTGTGAAGTTATGGTAAATGAGATAACAAGGTGTGAAGCTGGATGAACACAGCAGGCCAAACAGCATCAGAGGAGCAGAGGAGCTGACATTTCAGGTTTGGGCCCTTCTTCAGAAGAAGGGTTTGAAGAAGAGTCCAGACCCGAAATGCCAGCTTTCCTGCTCCTCTGATGCTGCTTGGCCTGCTGTGTTCATCCAGCTTCACACCTTGTTGTCTCAGATCTTCCAGCATCGGCAGTTCCTACTATCTGTGAAATTATGGCATTAGATTAAAGGCCACAAGCCAGAGAGAAAGGCTATTCTTGATGATAATGGCCTGTTATGTTAAAGCAAATAGCCCTTCAAGATTAACGTTTGTAAATACAGGGATTTTTTTTTCCAACATCAAACTTGGATTCACTTCCTGAATTCTAGCCGGTCAGATGCCAGGAGTTCAATGACAAATAACTCACTTTCTGACTCTCCAAAACCTGTCCGCTATCATTTATTCATTTACAAGGATGTGGGCATGTGGCTGGGCTCAGCGTTTATTGCCTATCTCTAGTTGCCCCTGGAGAAGGTGATGGCGAGCTGCCTTTTTGATCCACTGCAGACCACAGTCGGTAGATTGACCCATGATGCCATTAGTGAGGGAACTGCAGCATTGTGACCCAGCTACAGTGAATAAATGGTGATATATTTCCAAACCAGGTTGGACAGTGGCTTGAAGGGAAGCTTGCAGGAGGTCAAGTTCCTATGTATCTGCTGCCCTTGTCCTTCTAGATGGTAGGTGTCACAGGTTTGGAAGGTGCTGTTGGAGAGCCTGGGTAAGTTGCTGCAATGCATCTTGTAGATGGTACACACTGCTGCGACTGAACGTCGGTGGTGGAGGGAGTGGATGTTTGTGGGTGTGATGCCAATCAAGTGGGCTACTTTGTTTGGATGGTGCCAAGTTTGTTGAGTATTGTTAGAGGTGCATCCATCCAGGCAAGTGGGGAGCATTCCATTACACTCCTGACTTGTGCCTTGTAGATAGCGGACAGGTTTTGGAGAGTCAGAAAGCGAGTTATTTGTCATTGAGTTCCCGGCATCTGACCTGCTAGAATTCAGAAGTGAGTCCAAGTTTGATATTGGAAAAAAAATTCCCTGTATTTACATGGCACTTTCTCCAAGCCTAGAATGACCCAAAGTCTTTTACAGCCAATGAAGTACATTGGAATGCAGAAACAAAAGCAGAAGTTACTGGTAAAGCTCAGCAGGTCTGGCAGCATCTGTGAAGATATAGAAGATATCTGTTGTGATAGTGAATGGCAACATAGGGACTGTCAGCCTGGGTCTTGCATGAGGGTTACTTACATGTAAGCGTTTCAGGTACATTCAAATGTGACCATGTGAAAGATCATTGAGCAAATTGCTGGCAATACAATTCAGGCTTGGTTTCAGGAAAAACATGGAGCACCCAACTATTTGGTGCCCAATACCCATTTATCAGAAAACACGCTCTTCCTTGGCACCGCCCTCGAACCAAGAACCAGCCCTCTCTGCTGGTACATGTATGTGTGGTGACACTGATGCTTGGGCATACCTGAGGAACACCCACACACAGCATTCTGTAACAGCACCCTGTCTCACTCATTCATCTCTGAATCCTCTCAATGTTTTATCCAGAGGCACTTGTCGTGACTTTTAACAAAACGTCAACTATTCCACACAACCCTGCCCCAAATCTGCTCACCGGATCACACTTGAAATAAGATCTGACATCGATCTCGTCACTACTTGCTATCCTTGCTCACCCCAAGAAATAGGAACAGGAGTAGACCATTCGGCCCCTTGAGAGTTTTCTGCCATTCAATAGGATCGTGGCTGATCTGACATTCCTCACACCCACATTCCTGCCCTTTCCCTGTAGCCCTTCATTCCCCGACTGATCAAGAATCTGTCTCAGCCTTAAATGTACACAAGGGCTCTGCCCTCACAGCTGTCTGTGGCAAGGAATTCCAAAGATTCACAACCCTCAGAGAAGAAATCCCTCCTCATCTCGGTCTTAAATTGGTGCCCCTTTATTCTGAGGCTGCACCTTTTGGTCCTGGACTCTCCCATGAGGGGGATGCATCCTCTCAGCATTTACCCTGTCAAGCCCCTAAAGAATCCCGCATCCTCACTCACTGTTCCATTCAATCCCCGAAACCCGCTTCCTGGCCACCCTATTCCTGATGCCATCTCTGCCAAGCCCCCACTGGAGCGACAAACAGGTGACAGGGCTGTGAGAGGGGTTTGGGGGGTAGAAGTGACAGTGAGAGGTATTGAGGCAGCTGGGGAGATAATGAGCAGCGTGGCCAAGTCTTGGGAGTGGGGCAGTGAGCAAATCACAAACCAGGGATTTGGACTGAATTAATTTCACATTTAGGAAAATAAACCCTGTGTGTGATCCTGTTCTCTGGTGTGGGCAAATGGAAGCAACAGTAGTATCACAGAAACTGTGACTGCGTTGGGCAGTGACTGCATCTCCCACAGTTTCTGTGGTAGCAAACACAGCCTTTTCCAACATTATTCCAGGAAAAAACATGCTAACACCTTGGAAAAGACAAGGTCATCTGTTTTTGTTGAGTCAGTCATTTACCTCATGAATATTTCACACCTAACTCTGCTCTCTAGAGGGATGGATAAAAGTGTTTGTGTCCAAATCATCATCATTGTAGCAATTTTTCTCAAGGGCCCAGTCAATCTCATCCTCAAGTGCGAATCACCACCATTCTGCCTACAGTGGCAAAAATAGATCATGTACCTTATTTCAGTTTTTTACCAATTCAACACAAGATATTGCAGAGTTTGTAGCTTCATGACTGCTCCATACACTTAACCTGCCACCGGAGAGATTGAATGCTTTTGAGTCTCTGGCTCTTGTGAGCTGGGGTGTTGTAACAAACATTGGAGAAGTGGTGCCACTAGAGAGAGGAAACTTTCCTGGCATGTATAAAGACAATAAGGGGTGAAAATCTGCTCAATGAAACTTGCATGTTCCTCACTGCTTCCTTCATTTGTTTCTGGCATACTTACTCAGTGACAGTGAGACAATTGATTCCAGCGCTCAATTCCAGGAGGGACTGATGAACTTTTATCTGCATCATACCTCTTGGAAAGTTGTCTGGACATCAGCAGAAGGTGGGATCACAGTCAGTCAAGCCACCTGCTGATATTCACAACTGAGCCTTAGCAATATAAGGCCTAACTCAATACAAGAGCCAATGTCTTCAGAACAGATGAAGATATGGAGAATTAGAACGATGTAAGCAGCAAGTTATATCAACATCAGAACTAGGAGCAAGAGAAAAGCACATGGCCTCTTGAGCCTACTCCACCAATCAATAATGTAAGAATAATGGTATTCCTACAGTACAGAAAGATGCCATTGAATCCACATCAAACCTCCAAAGGATGCCCTATCCTATCCCCGTGACCCAACATTTTCCATCGCTAATCAACCTAGCATGCACATTCCCTGGACTCTACACCATGGCCAGTCCACCTAACCGGAACATCTTTGAACACTATGGGGCAATTTAGCATGACTGTGTCCATTGAACCTACCCATCGTTGGGCTGTGGGGAGCACCCAGTGGAAAACTACACAGACACTGTGAGAATGCGCAGACTCTGCATACATAGTCACCGGAGGTTGGAATCGAACCAGCATCCACAGTGCTGTGAAGCAGCAGTACTGACCACTGAGCCACACCACTGTGGTGAATTTGATTAGTCCACAGTTCCAACTATCCCTGATTACTTTCCATCACCCGTCCCCCATCCCTTCCTCATTTATCAATGGTCCCTGAGTTGAGTCCTTCTCGTGAAGAGGAAAGGCTGACTAAGTTGGGACTGTTCTCTTTGTAGAAGAGAAGAGATCTGTTAGAGGTTGTCAAGATGATGAGGGGGCTAGATAGACTGAACAGGGAGAAACTATTCCCGGTTAAATGGATGGAGAACTAAAGGGCACAGATATAAAGTATTTAACAAAAGTAGACATGACATGAGAAAAAAAACATTTTCACACAGAGAGTAGTAAAGATGTGGGGGAGGCAGGTTCAGTTGAGGCATACAGGAGGGGCATTGGATGGTTGTTTAAATAGGAACAATGTGCAGGGTTATGGGGAAAAAGGAGACTGGCACTGAGTTAAAATGCTCAGAAAGCAAGTGTACCCGGTGCGGCTTCCTCTACGTTGGGGAAACCAAGCAGAGGCTTGGAGACCGCTTTGCAGAACACCTCCGCTCAGTTCGCAACAAACAACTGCACCTCCCAGTCGCAAGCCATTTCCACTCCCCCTCCCATTCTCTAGATGACATGTCCATCATGGGCCTCCTGCACTGCCACAATGATGCCACCCGAAGGTTGCAGGAACAGCAACTCATATTCCGCCTGGGAACCCTGTAGCCTAATGGTATCAATGTGGACTTCACCAGTTTCAAAATCTCCCCTTCCCCTACTGCATCCCTAAACCAGCCCAGTTCGTCCCCTCCCCCCACCGCACCACACAACCAGGCCAGCTCTTCCCCCCCACCCACTGCATCCCAAAACCAGTCCAAACTGTCTCTGCCTCCCTAACCGGTTCTTCCTCTCACCCATCCCTTGCTCCCACCCCAAGCCGCACCCCCATCTACCTACTAACCTCATCCCACCTCCTTGACCTGTCCGTCTTCCCTGGACTGACCTATCCCCTCCCTACCTCCCCACCTATACTCTCTCCACCTATCTTCTTTACTCTCCATCTTCGGTCCGCCTCCCCCTCTCTCCCTATTTGTTCCAGTTCCCTCTCCCCATCCCCCTCTCTGATGAAGGGTCTAGGCCCGAAGCGTCAGCTTTTGTGCTCCTGAGATGCTGCTTGGCCTGCTGTGTTCATCCAGCCTCACATTTTATTATCACAAATACAACTTCTATCTCTATCTCCCTCTGCCTTAGGAATATGCAAAGATTCTGCTTCTACTAACCTTTCAGGAAGAGAATTCCAGATTCACCACTTATCCTTTGTGAGGGAAAAAAACTTCCCTCTCTGCTCTGTCTTAAATGGATCACCCAACATTTTTAAACAATGATCCCCTAGTTCTAAATTTCCTACCAAAATGAAACATTATCATCATCCCCTGCATCCTGTCAAGATATTTCAGGACCTTATATGTTTCAATCAAGTCACCTCTCAATCTATTAAACTCCAGCAGATACAATCCTACCCTGTACAAACTCTCCCCGTAAAATAACCCATCCATTCCAGGGTTAGCTCGAGTAAAATGCAAAGCAACCATAGTCTTACCAGGACATAGTGCTTTTCTCCCATGAGAGATAGATGACCGGGGGTGGTTTAACCTGAGGGTCGCCACATCTCAGGTGAGGGGAGAGGTTGATAATGACAATCCTTCATGGTAACCTCTGCCAGTGCAGGAACTGAACCCACATTGTTGGCGTCACTCTGCATCACAAACTTGCTGTTGAATGGTGTGTCAGATGGACCTCCACAGTCCATGGAGACTGCAGGCCTGTCCTAGATGGTTGGCAGCCTCAGCGAGGGAGTTTTCATAAAGTGGGGGGCCTGGACTCTGGGGTTGCAATGATGCCAAAACTGTCAATGATAATATATTTCCAACTTGGGAATTGTATGGAAAGGTACACTGAAAACAAAAAAGCTCATGCAATCATCTTTGGCTTCCCTGTCTGTTTTTTTTTATCATAGTGTCTGGAATTTGATAAGAACAGGAGGAGGCCTTTCTGCCATTCATTTATGTCAGGGTTCATTTGTATCTCAACCCCATTTAGCCAGAAATGGGAAAACAGCAGAGGATTGACCAAAAGACCATAAGATGTACAAGCAGAAATGGGCCATTCAGCCCATTGAGTCTGCACTGCCATTCAATGGGTTCACAGCTGACTGATAATCCCCAAACCCTCTTTCCTTCCTTTATCCCATAATGTTACTGATTAAAAAATCCATCAAAACCTTGCCTAGAGAAATGTTCAATCCATTGGCAGCTTGACATAGGTCACAGTGAGAGGAATACAATCAGTCTTTGCATCCTCTTTGAATACACGCAAGTTCTTTCTGTGCTTTGATCAGTGTAAAAAATGCATATGTCTGCTCATATACTTTGCCTTGTAACATGTACAAACTTCACTCACACAAAGCCTCCAAAAGATTGGACTGGGTATGCTGTAAAATATCGTTTATAAAGTCCATTTCATTTTAGTTGGTTAAGAAAATTGCCATCTTAGTGAAACAAACGATGCAACCATGCCAATGTGGAATTTCAAATTATCAATCCAGCTACTTGATGCTTATCTTCCATTTCTGAATTTGCCATTTCTTTACAACATGTCATCCATTGACCTGAACAGCAACAGATGGAGAAGGTGGCGTGGTGGTAATACTAGAGTCCTACCAGATAGCTGATGAAATGTAAATTCAGTGATGGTGACTGTCACGCCACTATCAATCATTGTAAAAGCCCACCTGCTTCACTAATGTCCTGATGCGGAGGTGCCAGTGTTGGGCTGGCGTGGGCAAAGTTAGATGTCACACAACACCGCATTGCAGGTTAATCTGAAATCACAAGCTTCTGAACCGCTGCTCCTTCATCAGGCGAAGCTCGTAACCTGGTGTTGTGTGACTTCTGACTTTGTTCACTAATGTCCCTCAGGGAAGGGAATCTGCTGTCCTGACCTGGTCTGGCTTATATGTGACTCCGGACCACTGCAGTGTGGTTGACTCTGACCTGCCCTTTGAAATGGCTCAAAGAGCCACGTAGTTTGTAAGGGATGGGCAACAAATGCTGGCTCTTCCAGTGTCTCTCACATCACATGAAAGAATAAAGGAAGAAAATAAATATTTTAACACCCACAATATAAGAGAGACGGAGGAAAGCAAAAATTAACTTTCTCAGCATGCAAATCACATCCACACTTTCCTTTATCTATTCCGTAGTGAAACGGTGCAGATGAGACAAAATGTCACTCTCTTAGCTCCCACATCTTCCTTTATAATGATGTGAGCGAGCTCTGCAGTAAATTTGGGGTGAGCCGTATCTGATGTAAATTACATTTGATAACATTCAAATGAAATTAGAGAATACTAATGGACTTTTGAATTATCAGGTGCTTTCAGGGGCTATGTTTTTCCTTTCTGAATTTGTTCACCAAGGCTAGAATGATTGGTTTTGTTCCTCGCTGATTAGCTGACCACATTATGAACTGTTGCCTAGGCAACAGCTGCTGAAGGGTGGAGAAACATTAGCTTACCCTTGGGTTCTTTTCCAAATAAAGCTTGTATCGAGCACTGCGTCTTCGCCTGGCCTTTGGAATACCGATATGAGTAAAGTGATAGAGTCCATCTCCAAATGGGAGCTGTAGCAAAAACAGAAAGTGTTTAGTTGACATCTTGCTGGTCATCCTGTGCATTTTATATGGTATCTTCAATTCAGAGTAAATGCCCACACTCTTTTGACTTTCTCAAGGGGTATCTTAATCTAATCCTTCGAGTGGGAAACAGGCACATGGTGGAAGCGTTTCACATTTTACACCCCACCCAATCTAATCACCCATTTAAGGCAATTAGTATAGAATCAGTACAGTGTGGAAGGAAGCCATTTGACCCATCAAGTCTGTACCGACCCTCCAAAAAGCAACCCACGCAGACCTCCAGCTTATCCCATAACCCAATGTTTCCTAAGGCTGACTCACCTCGCCTACACATGCCTGAACACTGTGGGACACGTTCCCCATGTCCAATCCATCAAACCTCTTTGGGCTGTGGGAGGAAGCCCACGCAGACATGGGGAGAATGTGCAAACTGCACATACAGAGTCACCCAAGAATGCAATTGAAACCAGGTCCCTAGTGCTGTGAGGCAGCAGTGCTAACCACTGAGCCACTGTGCCGTCCACAATGGAGTATGGAGGGCAAAGCCAGCATTTCACCTGGCCCCACAGTGCTCCCAATTCAGTGATTCCATTTATAATTCCTCCTTCAGACTCTTCGCTCTGCAATCGATAGGTTTCATGCACTAGCTCTTTGGTCTTTCATCTTGGGAAAATGCCAAACTGTAACAGAGTCTTTTTTTTACTTATAACCTATTGGTGAAGAATTTTCAAATAACTCACTACATTATAGAATAGCATGGCCCTTCAGTAGCGACATGCTTGACAAAGTTGTACTTTTTGGACAAGATAGCAAGAATTGCTGATGCTGGAGTCAGAGATAACACAGCAGGCCAGGCAGCATCAGAGGAGCAGGGAAGCTGACGTTTTGGGTTGGGACCCCTCTTCAGAAAAACTGAACAAGAGCTCTGACTGAAACATCTTCTTTCCTGTTCCTCTGATGTTACCTGGCCTGTTGTGTTCTTCCAGCTCCACACTTTGTACTTTTTATGTATTCATTTTTGTGCTTTGAAGAGGGATGGGTAAAATGTACCTACATTCTCTGGGGTTTCGAAGGAAGAAGGACTGACTTTCTTATTGGGCTTGACTGGATACAATTTGTACCCCCATCCATTCCTTCAATATTCACTGACTCCTCTCTCTGGTGCATGATAGCAGCTGTATGTATTATCTACAAGATGCACAGCAGCAACTCGCTAAGGGTCCTTAGGCTGCACCTTCTAAACATAGAACATGGAACAGTACAGCACACTACAGGCCCTTCAGCCCACAATGTTGTGCTGAACTTTTACCCTCATTCTAAGGTCTATCTAACCTCCACCCCCACCTTATACTATCATCCATGTGCCTATCTAATAGCCGCTTAAATGACCCTAACAAAGCCGACTCCACTACCCTCTCAGGCAATGCATTCACGCCCCACTGCTCTCTGAGGAAAGAACCTACCTCTGACGTCTCCCCGATATCTACCTCCAGTCAATTTAAAACTATACCCCCTCGTAATAGCTACCTCCATCCCTAGGAAAAAGTCTCTGGCTGTCCACACTATCCATAGGTTGGCACAACATAGTGGGCTGAAAGGCCTCTACTGTGCTGTACTGTTCCATGTTCAAATGAGCGCAATGAAAAGTTTACAGGTTGCCACTTACAGTGCTATTTTACGTACAAAGGGACCTAGGAACAGATTCTTCAGTTTCAAGCTCTTAGGAAAAGCAAGTTGTAAAAATAACGAAATAAAAAGCCCAGCATTGCAAATTGTAGGGATAAATTCGAAAATGGAGAAATAAGATGTTTGGAACATTGGTCTTTCCAACCCTGCCCGTGTCGGCACCTAGCCTCCAGTCCACACCAGGCCTTTACTCCAGACCATGCCAGACCGCAAGGCCAGGAGCCCGCTCTGGAATCACCTCGGAAGTCCACGTTAAGGCCATGCTGGGACCAAAGACTGACATGCCAGGTGGCCAGGAGATCACCAAATCAGGCCAGCAGATCAACACGCCGGGCTGGGAGACCCCCACACCTGGCTGAGAGACCGCCACACTGGGCCAAGAGAGACCCCCTCACCGGGCTCTGAAAGCCCCACAACGGGCCGGGAGATCACCACACCAGGTTGGGAGGCTGCCACATTGGGCTGGGAGACCTTCACAATGGACTGAGAGAAACCCCCACACCGGACAGAATTAGACTCCCACACTGGGCCGAGACACCCCCACACCGGGCTGAGAGACCCCCATACCAGGCTAAGGGACCGCCACAGCGGACCGAAAGATCACCAATCTGGGCTGCGAAATCACCACACCGGGCCGAGAAACCCCCACACCAGGCCAGGAGACCCCCACACCAGGCCGAAAGATCACCACACCAGGCCGAGAGAGACCCCCACACTGGGCTGCGAGAGAACCCCACACCGGGCTAAAAGATCACCCCACCGGGCCGAGAGATCACTACACCAAGTTGGGAGACCCCCACACCGTGCCCAGAGACCCCCACACCGGGCTGTCATACTGGGAGCTGGCCAGACCAAGAGGGCACCTTGCCTAGTCTGCACTGAGAGCTCAGAATGTTGCTGAGAAGAAAGGAGGAGAGAGAAAGAGGAACACAAAAGAGAAAAGAGAATGAAAAAGGAAAGAGAAATAGATGGAGTAGAAGAGCTCTGGTTGAAGTGTCCTACTCTGCCATCATCTTGGAAGATCAGTGATTGGGGATTGGTAGTTCGGCATTACTGATGAATACTGGCCATATCCGCTGAGTGAATAAAGAGAGATGTGCCCTTTTGGGTGAAAATCTCAATCACAATAAATCATCAGTTTCATTCTAGTCTGTCCGATCCTTTCATAATTTCATATTAATTCTACCAAAACCTCCTTTAATTTCCAACCTCTTTATTTATGCATAGAAATCCCAGTGATACCATGGGTAGTGCATGAAGCTCTGGATTCAAGTTACCCTTCAGCACTTGGTCAAAGAAAATGCAACTGTAGTTAATTACCAAGCTGTATAAATCCTTCAGCAATGAATATAAAAGGCAATAGGAATGGCAGAGTCTCACTCTTATTCTAAGGGAAATCACAAACAAATTTAAGGAAGGCATTCCAAATCTTGTAGATTTTGTAAATTTTGTAGAAAAATTTATTTGACTGTTTGAGTTGATTTTTATAGCACCTCCCTCAGATTTCTCACTCCTTTGTGATGACTGATGTGAACATGTAGATGTGGATATTTATAATGCCCAGTGAGTCACAGGCATGCATTTCGATCACCCCGTTCGCGTAACAGATCTGAATGCACTAATTGCAGAGGAATGAGTTGAGCAGGAAAATTACCACCACCTCCTACACCTGAATAAATGATGCAAAACAAATCACAAATCCGACATTGTGGCAGGCTCCCGCAGGCAACCAGGTATACAGTGATGAAGCGAAGTCAGAAAATGCTGGAGACAGCACAGGCTGGCCAGAAAATGGATAGCTTCATTTCTCAGATAAGAAATCTTCTGGAGAAACAGAAAAAGAGATGAGAGCTCATTAAACGAGCCAGCTGGAAAAGATGAACTATCTGCAAAGTTGGTTAGCTTCCTGTGGTGGTGAGTTCCACACGGTACCACTCACAACTCGTCTCAGTCCGAAATGACATCGTTCAGTGCCCCAGCCTGAAATACAATACTGTTTGCACTGTCTGTGGCCTGAATAACCGCATCTTTTGAGCACATTCTTTTTAATTCACTTGTGGGATGTGGGTGTCACTGGCTGGGCCCAGCATTTATTGCCCGTCCCTGGTTGCGCCTCCAGAAGCGGGGTGGTGAGCTGCCTTCTCGAACAACTGCAGCCCATGTGGGCAGAAGCTTGCCAGTCTGGGAAGGTTGGGTTTGAAGGCTATGCTGGCACCAAGGTCAGGGTTAAAGCCACCGCACCCCCCCCATCTCCGGGCACCTCATCCATTCCTGTTGGAAGTGGGTGAACACCAGTAGCTGTAAACAGCTGGCAGTTCCTGGCATCCAGTGAGCAACGGGGTGAGTCTTAGACTAGACCATCGCCAGTCATCTCTCCCTAACGAGACATCAATCCTATGGTCCGATAGTACTATGTTGACTTTACTTTTACGGTCGTAATGAGTTAGTCAGGACCAGAGGAAATCAAAGGAAGAGAGGGCCATTCAGCTGCTCAGCACTGTTCAATAAGACCATGGCTGATCCCATAGCTCAACTGGGCTGGAGATTCCTAGCGTCACAGCTGATTGGGGAGACCAATAACTCCCCAGGAGAGAGGGCACTTCCCAGCAGCAGGCCAAGTGGCCTTTGGTGTCAGAGGTACCATAAGATGCTGAAAACTAGGAGCAGGCCATTGGGACCATTGAACCTCTCACTAATGACAGGGCAGGAGTGTACAAAAAGGTGTTCATTTAGCCCTCAACACCCACCCCCAGATCCCACATGGTCTCCCAGCTGACCAGACTGTAGAACTCCCATTGTCTGGCATCCCCACAAACTTGCTGAATGGTGGAGGTTGGAGGGCTGCTTGGTGGGAGGGTGCAGGGGGTGTGGCAGTGCATACTGGAGACCCATCAATTCAGAAATAGCCCTGAGTCCTGAGCACGGACTGTCACCAGGAGATTCCACTCCTCTGTGCCTATATCAGGTCTCCAAACTCTGCAATGTTTTGCTTTTTATTTGTTTCTCTTTATCTTGAACTTTTTAAAGGCACTTGCCAGAGGTCACCCGGGGGCCAACAGTTCATCGAACTTTTCCACAGCCAGAGACGATATCCCTAATGGGAATTACAGATCATCACTCAAGGCCAGCCAATAACTAGGAAGGGGAGCCTCTGAGTGCTGTCCTTTCTCAGTTTCAGTCTCCATCTCCATTCAGTCTGCTTTTGATCACACAGCTTCTTTTATTCCAGACCGCACTCTGCTTTCACCGCACTCGCCTAATGAAGCTCAGCACAAGCTCCAGAAACAGCTGCAGTTGCCTGTGGGCTAGGCAATTCCCAGCTTTCTGGACTCAACATTGAGGTCATCACAACCAGAGCTTTTCAGGCAGTAATTTCCAGAGAAGGTTTGTGCACTTGTCACTTACATCTCCCAATATTAATCTGGGCCAGCGGTAGCTCAGTGGGCGATGATTCCATGCTATACCCAGCCTTAAATGCCAGTGAGGCATGGGTTCAAATTGCTCCTTAGCAGAAACTTATTTCAATGAAAATCTAGAATGAAAACCTAGTTGAATTGTTGTAAATCCCCAACTTCAGTAGGTTGAGGCAGGAATTTCAAACCTCTAAGCGAATGGACAATATTTTGTCAGATGGAGTTCAAAATACATAGTCGCAGTGACACATAGGAATATTTTCCTAATGGTGAGATTATGGATGTGTAAAGAGAACACAACGTTTTCAAGTCAACCTGTTGGACTGTAACCTGGTGTCGTGCGATTTTTGACCAGATTCCTAAAAGTTTGTGCATAGGTTCAAAAGATGAAATAATAAGGCCAAAGCAAATTTGAGCAAGTTGGGATTCCAAATGAAAGACTCCAGCTCAGCAACTCACCTGGAGTAAACCATTCAGCCTTAGTATTGCACCTCAGCAAAGATGTAATGACTTTGAAAGAAAAATCAGCTCAAACCAGCACTGGATCTCAAAGAGTTAATCTTGAAGATAACTGAATTGCCTTGTGTTTAAAGAGTTCAACAACTTCCTAGTACAGTTCTTTAAAGTGTGAAAAGAATTCGACAGGTTGAAGGCAGTAAAAGCATTTCCTCTGATAGGAGGCTCGGCTTCCAAATTATGTTCAGCCACTTAGGAGCAAAAGTACTTTATATAGGAGTGCAAATCTGGAACCCAATAGGCTGTGGATGCTGGGAGAAATCAAGTTTTGGAAATTGTGATCAATAAGTTCATGTTGGCTGAGGGTTCCAAGAGATTAGAATGCAAACTGAAAAGTAGAACTGAGATTGAAATCGTCCATGATGTGATTGAATGGCAGAATAGATATGAGGGACTGAATGGCGTAATTCTGATCCTTTGTCGACTATGCCAAAACACTGAACTGCTCTGAATATGTTGCTAAATAAGAGTGCGTAAATACTCTAACCGTAATGTTTTCTGCCATCTCCTGGAAGCCTTATCTTTTTGTTTGGTTGTGGCTTCAGAAAGCATCCAAAAGCAATTCAGTAGAATAAACGTAAATTGGAATTGCACAGGTGATGTGTAGTGTAGGTCTACCTACAGTAAATGGTTTGCAGTGGTTCAAGAATGCAGCACGCCACCGCTTTTTTGTGGGCATCAAAGCAAGAGCTGGGCAAGAAGTAGTGGCCCAGTCAGCAAACCCCACATCCCATGAATGAAAACAAATCCACAATTCTTGATTCTTGATACCCTTACCTGTTCTGCAGGTATTGTAAAGCTTTGTGAACAAAAGCAGCAGCAAGCTATAAATTATGCGTGCAGCATTTACATTGATACAGCAGCCCAGAAGATTCCAGTTCTCACTCCAGTTTACACATCCAGAAATTAATTTGTCATCAATGATATGACTTAGCTTCAAGCCAGGAAAGCAAATCTTGCTGTCAAATATAATGTACACCATTGCAGTTATGTATAATCACCGCTTTTATAGTTCTTCATCATTCTGTGGCATCCGTTCCAGCAAATAGAAAAAAATCAAAACATGGCTGATGCTAGGAGTCTGAAATAAATGCAGGGATTGCAAGAAATACTTATCAGGTAAGTCACCAATTGTGGGGGGGCATAAGCAAGTTAACATGTTGGAGACTTTGGCATTTTAACCAATGATCTTGCCTGGAGCTTGAACAAGTCTTCCTCCAACATAAATATTGCCTGGCTTTCTGTGTGTTTCCTGCATTCTCTGATTGTTAGCTTTCTTTAAATTATAATCCTGTGTCTGGAGAAGGGAGTGACAACTCCTTTAATGAAACAAGATGCATTGATCATCCATATCTAAAATAATAGGATTGATGCTGGTTGTAAACTACTCCTGACAGCTTTTATCATTGCTTTTCATTGGCAGGTTTTATATGATGCATTATCATTTGCAGTGGAACAATGCAAAGAGATTTTTCACCACAGCTTATTATCATAAAACAAACCTCACAGTGCAACTGTGGAAATGTTCTTTTCAGTCAGTGAATTCTGATCAAATATAATTATGTTTTTGAGCTATATCACAAAGCAAATCAATCCCCTTCGCACAATATTTAGGCTCTGGCACACTATTGTAGCAAGGTCTAATGGCATAGTGGTAGCATCCTTGCCTCTGAGCCTGAGTTTGAGTCTGACACAAGGACTTGTTGGCCATGAGAAGTTCATTCATACTGTGGTCAAGTGGGTTGGTTATCAGCCTGTAAACCCATCAAATAGGCCTGATAGCAGGCAGGAAGAACACGAGACACTCTTGGTCACTCATACTGCAGAAAGCAATGGAACAGCACAACTTCAGCACTTTATCTGCGAGTGTGGGATCAATCCAATGGACATCCATAGCTTAATTCTTGGAAAGCCGTGCTAAAAGGACATTTTCCCTGTTGGGAGACACCAAAATGTGGTGACGCAGCCTATAAAACAGGGAGTTACCATTTAAGATGGAGATGAAAAGTGTTTGAGACCATAAGACATAGGAGTGGAAGTAAGGCCATTCGGCCCATCAAGTCCACTCCACCATTTAAATCATGGCTGATGGGCGTTTCAACACCACTTCCCTGCACTCTCCCCGTAGCCCTTGATTCCTTTTGAGATCAAGAATTTGTTGATCTCTGCCTTGAAGGCATCCAACATCCCGGCTTCCACTGCACTCCGTGGCAATGAATTCCACAAGACCACCACTCTCTGGCTGAAGAAATGTCATCTTATTTCAGTTTTAAATTTACCCCTCTAATTTTAAGGCTGTGCCCACGGGTCCTAGTCTCCCCACCTAACGGAAACAACTTCCTAGCGTCCACCCCTTCTAAACCATACATTATCTTGTAAGTTTCTATTAGATCTCCCCTCAACCTTCTAAACTCTAATGAGTACAATCCCAGGATACTTAGCTGTTCGTCATATGTTAAAGCCTACCATTCCAGGGATCATCCGTGTGAATCTCCGCTGGACACGCTCCAGGGCTAGTATGTCCATCCTGAGATGTGGGATTATGTTCAGCATGGACTGGTAGGGCCAAAGGGTCTGTTTCCATGCAGTGTGAGTCAATGATTTTATAATTGTTTTCTATTAGGGGTTCATGAGGCTTTGGCCACCCTTTGCCCCAGAAAGTGGTGGAGCTGGGCCTTTGAATATTTTGAAGACATGATGGACAGATTCTTGACTATCAATGCAGAATTGAGATTACAGTCAGATCAACAATAATCTCACCGAATAACAGAACAGGCATGAGGGGCTGAATGGCCTACCCCTGCTCCTAATTGATATACCCGCTTGCAAATAAGAATGAGAGAAACAAGAGAAAGACATACCTATATGGCACTGAAATCTTTTACTAATAAATGGCACCAACAGATTATTGAGCCCACAATGGACAAAGCCTGTTTTCTGTTACCCTCATCAAGCTAATCTAAATATTTCTTCAATAATTTATACACTAAACTGTATTCATACATTTTTTGCATGATTTAAATTTATAAAATCCAGGAGATAAAGAATTATTGATATCTTTGATATAATTCTGAATCAATTTCAACAATCTAATTACCCTATTGGAAAAGCATAATGATATATCTGCGTAAATTTTCTTCATTGGCTGTAATTAAACCCTCTGCTCATAGCAATTGGTATTTGTGCTTATTCATGAGTCAGCCAACAGTTAATCTTTGACCAGTTTTGAATTTTTACAATAGAAATTATATTGCCACTGCCAGGATTAGAACTCTAGAAAAGTATTTATAAATTATATTTAATTTACTGAGTTCATAACAAACAGTAGTATGCTGACCAAGCAGTGTTACTTGCAGAATCGGAAGGTGCCCTTCAAGCTAGGGGCAGCTCAGTGATTAGTGCTGCTGCCTCACCGCACCAGGGACCCAGATTCAATTCCAGCCTGAAGTGACTCTCTGTGTGGAGTTTACATGTTCTCCCTATGTCTGTGTGGGCTTTCTCCAGCTGCTTCATTTTCCTCCCACAGTCTGAAGATCTGCAGTTTAGGTGGATTGGCTGTGCTAAATTACAAATAAAACAAAATAGACTGTGCAGATCCACCATGGGAAATGCAGGGGTGGAGAGGTGAGTCTAGCTGGGATGCTCTTCAGAGAGACAGTGTGGGCTTGTTGGGCTGTTTCCAAACCGTAGAGATTCTTTTCAAAATAGCATAGACTAAGCCAAATCTGTAAATTTTGAATACAGATTGAGGAGGAGCCTCAAAATGACAAAAGCAATGTTGGGTAGCAGGAATTCACTTGAAGAAGCTAGAGTGAACGTTGAAGTGGATGGCACCTGACTGGGATAAATCAATAAGTCTATTTAGGACAAATGATAATGAAGATGGCCGAGGGGATACGGAA